>NW_022316196.1:0-4040 GCF_002776525.5 Piliocolobus tephrosceles
AAGGTGGGGCAGGACTTGACTCTGGGTCTCTATATTAGACAAGATTCTTTTCACTACAAGAGATTTAAACTTTTATTTATCTTATTATTTATTTTTTTATTTTTTGAGAAGACATTTTGTCCTTGTTGCCCAGGCTGGAGTGCAGTGGCACGATCTCAGCTCACTGCAACCTCTGCCTCCCGGGTTCAAGTGATTCTCCTGCCTCAGCCTCCCAAGTAGCTGGGATTACAGGTGTCCGCCCTCACGCCCAGCTAATTTTTGTATTTTTAGTAGAGACAGGGTTTCATCATGTTGGCCAGGCTGGTCTCGGACTCCTGACCTCTGGTGATCCTCCTGCCTTGGTCTCCTGAAGTGCTGGGATTATAGGCATGAGCCACCATCCCTGGCCAAGAAAAAATTCATTTTAAACTGAAGTATAGAAAGAAATATATGGACCCACATAACAGAAAAGCCCAGAAGCAGTGCTGGTTTTGAGTAGCTGAAACTGAGGTATTAGGAGAAATTACGTGACTCATAGTGACATGGGACACATGGAGCAGATAGGAGTGTTTGGAGGAGAGGTCAGCAGCATCGAGAGCAATGGACAGTGGAGATTCACTTCTGTGTATGTGCTCAATTTCTACAACAAAAAAGTAAAGAACAGCGACAGCAAACAAACAGTGGAGATGTTTCTGCGTGTGTGTGGAGGGGTCAATTTGTTGGTTTTTCTCTTTCTTTGTACACACACAGGATTAACTACAGGCACATGCCCATCTCAGCACCTTCACAGCAGACAGCGATTCTCTGCATCCCGTTGTCCCAGAGGCACGCCTGGACACCTCCTCCCCACAAAGCCCCCAAGACCTTCCAGATGATGAGCTCTGTCCAAGAGCCCCCTTCCTGTTATGGGACGTGCACTATCTTCTGACCCTCATATCTGTTGCCTCTCTTTGTTGCTCTCCAATAAATCAATCCAAATGGAGAGCACCTGCATTGCCAAAGGGATTGGCCACTCAGCTTCATCGGATGCAAGAAGAGATTCTGAGGGTAGAGACGGCATCGGTCTTGTCGACTGCCCTCTCTGCAGCTGTCAGGACTGGGCTTGGCATGTAGTAGGTGGTCCATAAATATTTGTTGAATGAATACATATGGTCAGGGAAAAGGAGGTTGTTGTAAGGACACGCAGAGGAGCCAGAACCGGAACTGGAAGTCAGAGTGGAAGTGGCCCCAGGGACCAGTGAGTGTCTGCCTGTCTCTCAGGGGCTGTGTCTTTTCTCGCTATGCACCTGCTGAGATATGGCACCTGCCATGGCCTCCCCATTCCACCTCCTGGCATTCTTCACTGTCAACTCTCAGCACCCACCTTCCAGGAACCTTATACTATGGGCGACTCACTTCTCTTCTATATTTAACCGCTTCCGGGGGGCCTGTGGCCGGACCAGGTGTGTTGCCTTGAGGGGAACACAGAGGCGCCCAGGTGAGGTTACCCGTGACCTCAAAGCCCCAAAGGGGGTGTGTTATAGTGGTCTTTTAGTTCCACTGTCCATGGTCTGATGGACAGTGGTGTGTTAGCAATTTAGTTGGCCCCTTGCCTTGTCATGTGGGGCAGCTGCCCTCCGCTGCTGAGGGCAAAGGCCATTGTGACAGCCTTTTCTGGGTACCTGCACTTGATGGTTCCTGAGCTCTTGTCCAGCACCCAAGAAGAAAATCTTCAATCATCCGCATGACCTCATTCTTCCTGGATGCTAGACAAGAGCATGGGACCCAATGAGTGGGTGAAGACAGAGAATTTTATTGAGTGATGGAAACAGCTCTCAGTGGAGAGGGGAGCTGGAGAGGGGATGGGAAGGGAAGGTTGTCTTCCCCAAAGTCAGGTTGTCTCTTCCTCAAAGTCGAGCCACTGACTGAGTCTTTATGGGCACAGGATGATGGGGAGTGTGTGCTGATTGATTTGTGAGTGTGCAAAAAAGGTTAAAATGAAGAGATCACTCAAAGATGGGCATGACAGTGTAGAAAACCAATTAGGAAAGGGTGGGTATATGTAAAATAGGTGAAAGGTGGTGATCAATCAGAGGAAAACGCATCAAACAAGACAAATTCTCAATCCCGTCCAAGGATTTAACTCGTAGTTTGGCTTTCAGGCTTTAAACTGTCTTCGGCTTGGAGGTGGGGTTTCACCAGGGACCTGCTCCTGTCTGCCTAGGCATTTGGCTGCCTCCTGTCACTATCAATATATCTTCTTTCATTCCTTAAATTTATAATTTGCATGCTCTCTCTCTCTCTCTCCTTGATCAACCTAACCAGCCAGGAGTTTACCAATTTTGTTGATATTTTCAATGAACCAACTTTTGCCTTTGTTAATTCTCTCTGCTTATATGTTTTCTGCCTCACAAATATTGGCTGTTTTTATGACTTTTTCCTTTCTTCTACTTAAAGTTCACTTTGCTCTTTTTTATCTTAGCTTTATGAAGTGGAACCTTAGATCATTAATTTTACATCTTTCTTCTCTCCTAATAAAGCTAAATATTTTCCTTTAAGCACACCATTAGCTGTAAATCACAAATTTTGATAGATTATACTTTTATTTATTGTTCAGTGCAAAATAACTTTTAATTACTAATTTTCCTTGTGATTTATTCTTCTACCCACAGGTTATTTAGAAGTGTGTATTTAGTCTCCAAATATTTGGGTTGTGCCAGATATCTTACTGTAATTGACTTCTAATTTCAATAAATTAAGATTTATCAAAGGTTTCAATAGTTTGAAATGTACTGAGGCTTGTTTCATGGCCCAACATATGGTCTATCTTGGAGAACGTACAATGTGTACTTGGAATGTTCTACAAATGTCAGTTAGGTTTAGTGGTTGACAGCATTGTTCAGATCTTCTGTCTTTCTCTTTCTTACGATTTTTCTTTCTTAACCATTGTATGTATTAGCTTACCCTGACTAATAAAGTCCCGAAATCTGTATCTCTGGCCTTGAGTCTCTGAGTTCTAGGCCTATATCTGACTGTATACAATACGTCTTCACTTGCGTATTTCAAAGACACTTCAAATTAAGTACTGAAGAGAATGAACTCATGATCTTTCCCCAGAAAACTGGTGTTTTCCCAAGGTTCTTCATCTCCGTGGATGGCGCCCCTGCTATCCATCCAGTTTCCCCAACCAGGAACCTGGGAGTCATCCCTTGGACGTTTTTCTTTTTTTAATTTAATTTTTTTTTTTTTTTGAGACAGAGTCTTACTCTGTCACCCAGGCTGGAGTGCAGTGGCACGATCTTGGCTCATTGCAACCTCCACCTCCCAGGTTCAAGTGATTCTCCTGCCTCAGCCTCCCGCGTAGCTGGGATTACAGGCGTGTGCCACTACGCCCAGCTAATTTTTGTATTTTTAGTAGAGATGGGGTTTCACCATGTTGGCCAGGCTGGTCTCGAAGACCTCAAGTGTTCTACCTACCTCAGTTTCCCAAAGTGTTGGGATTACGGGCATGAGCCACCACACCCAGCGCCTCAGGACTTTTTCTGTCTTGCTGTCTCCACATCCAGTCTAGCTCCAATCCCAGCTTTTCCTCCTCATTATAGTTCATATCCATCCACTTACCTCCATCTGTGCTGCCACTGCCCTTGGGCAAGCCACCATCATCCCTCCTTTAGACAACTGCAGTACCTCCTTGCTCTTCTCTCCGCTTCATTCTCCACACAACAGCCAGAGTGAGGCTGCAAAAACCCCAATCTTATCATTTACCCCTTGAACACTTGACCACTTAAAATCATTCACTAGTATCTCATTGCTCTGCAGATAATGCTCAAATCTTTCTCATGGCCCATGAGACCCTGTGTGCTCTGGCCCTGCCCCCCCACCCCACCCCACCCCCATCTCCACAGTCTCCCCTCACTGCGTTTCTGCCACATTCAGCCCGTTCTACTGCAGGGTCTTTGCACATACTGTTGGTCCCGAAAGGAATGTTCCTCCCCAACCTGCACCCAATTTTGTCCAACTATCCTCTTCCTTGGTTCAGGTCCACTTGTTTTTTTTTTTTTTTTTTTTTTTTTTTTTTTTTT
>NW_022316196.1:4140-6820 GCF_002776525.5 Piliocolobus tephrosceles
TTTTTGAGATGGAGTCTCGCTCTGTCGCCCAGGCTGGAGTGCAGTGGTGTGACCTTGGCTCACTGACCCCTCTGCTTCCCAGGTTCAAGCGATTCTCCTGCCTCAGCCTCCCGAGTAGCTGGGATTACAGGTGTCTGCCACTACACCGGGCTATTTTTTGTATTTTTAGTAGAGATAGGGTTTCACATGTTGGCCAGGCTGGTCTCAAACTCCTGACTCAGGTGATCCACCCACCTTGGCCTCCCCAAATGCCAGGATTACAGGCGTGAGCCACCGAGCCTGGCCCACTTGTCTTTCTGATCCCAGCTCTGTTTTACTTCCCAGGGAGCACCTCCCCTAACCTCTGTGCCAGTTTGGGTCCTTTGAGAAGTGGATATCAAAATGGAATTAGATATGCAGGAGATTTATTGGGGCTTAATGATATGAAGGATGAACAGCTGACCTGCTGGTAATATCCCTTCTGTGTTTGGTCATTGACTCAGAGCTACCTGGGGAAGGAGAAGTCTTGGTGTCACGCTGGGGGAGGTCTGAAGGTGTAGCAGTTGGAAGCTGTCGGCCAACCACATGCCTCACAAAAGGGTCTCTTCAAGGGAAAAATGCATAGCACCCCTCTACGGCTACACAGCAGCTCCCTAAACCAGAACGTGTTCCTTTGATACATACAGTCATCGGACAATGTTCCTTCCCTGTTTTCAGAGAACGGAACTGGGCTGCAGTTATACCCCTTGTGAGTGTTATTTTTATTGAAGGTCTGTCTCTTCTTGAGAACAGGGACAATGGACCTGCTGGCTGTTGTGTCTCTCAGCCATGACACAGCGTGTTCAATAAATGCCTGCAAGAAAAAAATGAAAGAATGAGCAAACTATCATAAGAACAGAAAACCAAACACCGCATGTTCTCACTCCTAGGTGGGAACTGAACAATGAGATCACTTGGACTCAGGAAGGGGAACATCACACACCGGGGCCTATCATGGGGAGGGGGGAGGGATTGCATTGGGAGTTATACCTGATATAAATGATGAATTGATGGGTGCTGACGAGTTGATGGGTGCAGCACACCAACATGGCACAAGTATGCGTATGTAACAAACCTGCACGTTATGCACATGTACCCTAGAACTTAAAGTATAATTAAAAAAAAAAAAGAAAGAAAAAGAAAAAAAATGAAAGAATGAATGAGTGATTCGTGACCAAGCCAGTCTCTCTGCATTCCCTAGTCTTAATTCACAAAACAGAATCTGATGGCCCAGCTTACCTTTTCCACTCAGGCCGTGGGACACCGAGGGGCTGATGCTGACCCCGTCCATCAGTTACGTGGGGGAGGGGAGTTGTGTTACAAATCTGGGATGCCACAGTGGATTTCTCTAGAATGAGTACCTTGGAACCGCCACAAAGTCTTTCTGTATCTTTTTTTTTTTTTTTTTTTGGTAAAAGCATGGCACTCCTTCACCTGACTAAATCTTCTAGAGACTAGAATTGTGCAGTCTCTAGACTGGAGTAGTGCAGACACCTGTGAGTCCTCATCCCTCCAACATGAATTGTCCCCAGGGAATAGTTACAGGTCCTTATGCCTGAGGCTTTAAATACACAAACACAGCAGCACCCCCTCTGCTTCCCCAGAAACCTGTCCTCTGTTTCATTTTCCCTGAGATGTTTTAGTTGAGACAAAGGCAGCATCTCAGGTCTGGAAACTTCTTCCTGGAGCTTACTCACATAGAATGAAAATACAGCAGCGTTAGAAACAGGGCCGTAGATTCAGACCAGACCTGAGTTCAAATCCCAGCCCCTTCACTTCCAAGCTCTAGGACTCTGGGCTGTTACTTAACCTCTCTGAGTCCCCTTTTCTCATCTCTAAAATGGAATTAGCAAAACAGCAAAACCAGACAGGCAGTTATGAGGATGAAGCAAAATGTCTCCAGTAGTGGCTCCAAGTTCAGGGCACATTAGCCTATTAGTAGCTCTGAAAAATCCTGCAGTGAAGAAACCCAGCTTTCCCCAAGCGTATTTGGCAGCAGGTTTGTGAAGCACAACCACACACGAGATTCTGGTGTTCTTTGTAAAGCAATTTGGGAAACGCTGCTCTAGAGAATGTAGCTTTTCTCTTTAGATCACTGTGGACCTTCAAACCTACCACAAATAAGATCCAGATGGCTTTGGCCTCCTGAAAAGCCATTCTGAATTGAGTTTGGAGGGGGTTATATCTCTGGATTTCATTGAGGAATCCTAGAACTCTCCAACATGTTCATCACCGTGTGCTCTGCAGGGATGTCGTGGATGACATACATCGTGTGATGTTCCTCTCTTTAATGCTAACGGACCCTTTCTCCAGTCAAAGTTGGTCATGGTCATAGCGGCATGGAATGTTTTCAGTGCACAGAAGGTTAGAGGCCAGCTCGTTTCACCTCTTCATTTTGTGGATGAGCAAACAGGTCCAGTTAGAAAATCAAGTGACTCACCCAGGGACAGACAGAACGAGGGGCAGAGCTCAGAACTCAGATCCAGCTGTTGTGCATTGAACGGACACTGCTGGACCCTCAGGAAGATGATGGCTCCTTGGTTAGAAACAGAAACATGAAGGACCACCCAGTGGGGACTGGGAGGTCCCTTGGCCCTTGGCTCCTTCTTCTGACATGGCTATGAGGAGGGAGGTGAGGAGAAGGGCAGGATTATGGTGGAAG
>NW_022316197.1:0-3201 GCF_002776525.5 Piliocolobus tephrosceles
CTTCCACCATAATCCTGCCCTTCTCCTCACCTCCCTCCTCATAGCCACGTCAGAAGAAGGAGCCAAGGGCCAAGGGACCTCCCAGTCCCCACCGGGTGGTCCTTCATGTTTCTGTTTCTAACCAAGGAGCTGTCATCTTCCTGAGGGTCCAGCAGTGTCCATTCAATGCACAACAGCTGGATCTGAGTTCTGAGCTCTGCCCGTCGTTCTGTCTGTCCCTGGGTGAGTCACTTGATTTTCTAACTGGACCTGTTTGCTCATCCACAAAATGAAGAGGTGAAATGAGCTGGCCTCTAACCTTCTGCACACTGAAAACATTCCATGCCGCTATGACCATGACCAACTTTGACTGGAGAAAGTTTCCATTAGCATTAAAGAGAGGAACATCACACGATGTATGTCATCCATGACATCCCTGCAGTTCACACAGTGATGAACATGTTGGAGAGTTCCAAGATTCCTCAATGAAATCCAGAGATATAACCCCCTCCAAATTCAATTCAGAAGGGTTTTTCAGGAGGCCAAAGCCATCTGGATCTTATTTGTGGTAGTTTTGAAGGTCCACAGTGATCTAAAGAGAAAAGCTACATTCTCTAGAGCAGCGTTTCCCAAATTGCTTTATAAAGAACACCAGAATCTCGTGTGTGGTTGTGCTTCACAAACCTGCTGCCAAATATGCTTGGGGAAAGCTGGGTTTCTTCACTGCAGGATTTTTCAGAGCTACTAATAAGCTAATGTGCCCTGAACTTGGAGCCACTACTGGAGACATTTTGCTTCATCTTCATAACTGCCTGTTTGGTTTTGTTATTTTGCTAATTCCATTTTAGAGATGAGAAAAGGGGGCTCAGAGAGGTTAAGTAACAGTCCTAGAGCTTGGAAGCGAAGGGGCTGGGATTTGAACTCAGGTCTAGTCTGAATCTACGGCCCTGTTTCTAACGCCGCTGTATTTTCATTCCATGTGAGTAAGCTCCAGGAAGAAGTTTCCAGACCTGAGATGCTGTCTTTGTCTCAACTAGAACATCTCAGGGAAAATGAAACAGAGGGAAGGTTTCTGGGGAAGCAGAGGGGGTGCTGCTTTGTTTGTGTATTTAAAGCCTCAAGCATAAGGACCTGTAACTATTCCCTGGGGACAGTTCATGTTAGAGGGATGAGGACTCACAGGTGTCTGCACTACTCCAGTCTAGAGACTGCACAGTCTAGAGTCACTCCAGTCTAGAGTCTCTAGAAGATTAAGTCAGGTGAAGGAGTGCCATGCTTTTACCAAAAAAAAAAAAAAAAAAAAAAGATACACAAAGACTTTGTGGCGGTTCCAAGGTACTCATTCTAGAGAAATCCAATGTGGCATCCCAGATTTGTAACACAACTCCCCTCCCCCACGTAACTGATGGACGGGGTCAGCATCAGCCCCTCGGTGTCCCACAGCCTGAGTGGAAAAGGTGAGCTGGGCCATCAGATTCTGTTTTGTGAATTAGGACTAGGGAATGCAGAGAGACTGGCTTGGTCACGAATCACTCATTCATTCTTTCATTTTTTCTTGCAGGCATTTATTGAACACACTGTGTCATGGCTGAGAGACACAATGGCCAGCAGGTCCATTGTCCCTGTTCTCAAGAAGAGACAGACCTTCAATAAAAATAACACTCACAAGGGGTATAACTGCAGCCCAGTTCCGTTCTCTGAAAAGAGGGAACATTGTCCTATGACTGTGTATCAAAGGAACACGTTCTGGTTCAGGGAGCTGCTGTGTGGCCATGGAGGGGTGCTATGCATGTATCCCTTGAAGAGACCCTTTTGTGAGGCATGTGGTTGGCCGACAGCTTCCAACTGCTACACCTTCAGACCTCCCCCAGCGTGACACCAAGACTTCTCCTTCCCCAGGTAGCTCTGGTTCAAAGACCAAACACAGAAGGGATATTACCAGTGGGTCAGCTGTTCATCCTTCACATCATTAACCCCCAATAAATCTCCCGCATATCTAATTCCATTTTGATATGCGCTTCTCAAAGGACCCAAACTGGAACAGAGGTTAGGGGAGGTGCTCCCTGGGAAGTGAAACAGAGCTGGGATCAGAGAGACAAGTGGGCCAGGCTCGGTGGCTCACGCCTGTAATCCCAGCATTTGGGGAGGACAAGGTGGGTGGATCACCTGAGTCAGGAGTTCGAGACCACCCTGGCCAACATATGAAACCCTATCTCTACTAAAAATACAAAAATTAGCCCGGTGTGGTGGCAGACACCTGTAATCCCAGCTACTCGGGAGGCTGAGGCAGGAGAATTGCTTGAACCTGGGAAGCAGAGGGGTCAGTGAGCCGAGGTCACACCACTGCACTCCAGCCTGGGCGACAGAGCAAGACTCCATCTCAAAAAAAAAAAAAAAAAAAAAAAAACAAGTGGACCTGAACCAAGGAAGAGGACAGTTGGACAAAATTGGGTGTGGGTCGGGGAGGAACATTCCTTTCGGGACCAACAGTATGTGCAAAGACCCTGAAGTAGAACGGGCTGAATGTGGCAGAAATTCAGTGAGTGAGGGGAGACTGTGGAGATGGGGGTGGGGCAGGGGGGGCAGGGCCAGAGCACACAGGGTCTCATGGGCCGTGGGAAAGATTTGAGCATTATCTACAGAGCAATGAGATGCTGGTGAATGATTTTAAGTGGTCAAGTGTGCAAGGGGTAAATGATAAGATTGGGGTTTTTGCAGCCTTACTCTGGCTGTTGTGTGGAGAATGAAGCGGAGAGAAGAGCAAGGAGGTACTGCAGCTGTGTAAGGGAGGGATGATGGTGGCTTGCCCGAGGGCAGTGGCAGCACAGAAGGAGGTAAGTGGATGGATGTGAACTATATTGAGGAGGAAAAGCTGGGATTGGAGCTAGACTGGATGTGGAGACAGCAAGACAGAAAAAGTCCTGAGGAGCTGGGTGCAGTGTCTCAAGCCCGTAATCCCAACACTTTGGGAAACTGAGGTAGGTGGGTCACTTGAGGTCTTCAAGACCAGCCTGGCCAACATGGTGAAACCCCATCTCTACTAAAAGTACAAAAATTAGCTGGGCGTAGTGGCACACACCTGTAATCCAAGCTACGTGGGAGGCTGAGGCAGGAGAATCACTTGAACCCGGGAGGTGGAGGTTGCAATGAGCCAAGATCGTGCCACTGCACTCCAGCCTGGGTGACAGAGTGAGACTCTGTCTCAAAAAAAAAAAAAAAAAA
>NW_022316197.1:3301-8808 GCF_002776525.5 Piliocolobus tephrosceles
AGAGTGAGACTCTGTCTCAAAAAAAAAAAAAAAAAAAAGAAAGGAAAGAAAAAAAGAAAAACATCTGAGGGATGACTCCTAGGTTCCTGGTTGGGGAAACTGGATGGATAGCAGAGGCACCATCCACGGAGATGAAGAACCTTGGAAAAACACCAGTTTTCTGGGGAAAGATCATGAGTTCATTCTCTTCAATACTTAATTTGAAGTGTCTTTGAAATATACAAGTGAAGATGTATTGTATACAGTCAGATACAGGCCTACAGCTCAGAGACTCAAGGCCAGAGATACAGATTTTATGGACTGGGTTAGTCAGCGTAGGCTAATATATACAGCAGTTAAGAAAGAAAGATTGTAAGAAAGAAAAAGACAGAAGATCTGAACAATGCTGTCAACCACTAGACCTAACTGACATTTGTAGAACACTCCAAGTACACATTATACATTCTCCAAGATAGACCATATGTTGGGCCATGAAACAAGCCTCAATACATTTCAAACTATTGAAACCTTCGATAAATCTTAATTTATTGAAATTAGAAGCCAATTATAGTAAGATATCTGGCACAACCCAAATATTTGGAAATTAAATACACACTTCCAAATAACCTGTGGGTAGAAGAGTAAATCACAAGGAAAACTAGTAATTAAAAGTTATTCTGCACTGAACAATAAATAAAAATATAATCTATCAAAATTTGTGATTTACAACTAAAGGAGTGCTTAAAGGAAAATATTTAGCTTTATTAGGAAAGAAGAAAGATGTAAAATTAATGATCTAAGGTTCCACTTCATAAAGCTAAGATATAAAAGAGCAAAGTGAACTTTAAGTAGAAGAAAGGAAAAAGTCATAAAAACAGCCAATATTTGTGAGGCAGAAAACATATAAGCAGAGAAAATTAACAAAGCCAAAAGTTGGTTCATTGAAAATATCAACAAAATTGGTAAACTCCTGGCTGGTTAGGTTGATCAAGGAGAGAGAGAGAGAGAGCATGCAAATTATAAATTTAAGGATTGAAAGAAGAGATATCGATAGTGACAGGAGGCAGTCAAATGCCTAGGCAGACAGGAGCAGGTCCCTGGCGAAACCCCACCTCTGAGCTGAAGACAGTTTAAAGCCTGAAAGCCAAACTACAAGTTAAATCCTTGGACAGGATTGAGAATTTGTCTTGTTTGACGTGTTTTCCTCTGATTGATCGCCACCTTTCACCTATTTTACATATACCCACCCTTTCCTAATTGGTTTTCTACACTGTCATGCCTACCTTTGAGTGATCTCTTCATCTTAACCTTTTTTGCACACTCACAAATCAATCAGCACACACTCCCCATCATCCTGTGCCCATAAAGACTCAGTCAGTAGAAGGGGAGATGGCTTGACTTTGAGGAAGACACAACCTGACTTTGGGGAAGACAACTTTCCCTTCCCATCCCCTCTCCAGATCCCCTCTCCACTGAGAGCTGTTTCCATCACTCTGTAAAATTCTCTGTCTTCACCCACTCATTGGGTCCCATGCTCTTGTCCAGTATCCAGGAAGAATGAGGTCATGCGGATGATTGAAGATTTTCTTCTTGGGTGCTGGACAGCAGCTCAGGAACCATCAAGTGCAGGTACCCAGAAAAGGCTGTCACAATGGCCCTTTGCCATCAGCAGCAGAGGGCAGCTGCCCCACATGATGAGGCAAGGGGCCAACTAAATTGCTAACACACCACTGTCCATCAGACCATGGACAGTGGAACTAAAAGACCACTATAACACACCCCCTTTGGGGCTTTGAGGTCTCAGGTAACCTCACCTGGGCGCCTCTGTGTTCCCCTCAAGGTGACGCACCTGGTCTGGCCACAGGGCCCCCAGAGCCTGCTCCTGTGGCGAGCCAGATCCTGCACGCATTTGCTCACATGCTCCCTCCCTCAAGGGGCTGAGGGCGGTGAGCCAAGTAGATGGGGCGCCCCTGCTGCAAGTTCAGCAAAGGGGCCGAGAAAAGTCCTGCATCAATATCACCACAGAGCCCACGGGCATTAAAAAATAATAAGAAAATATTATGAACAACTTCATGCCAATAAATTTGGCCAATGAGATGAAACGGGCAAAATGGCTTGATAAATTACAATCACAACATTGCAATGACAAAATGAAATCCAAAATCTAAATAGTTTCATCTATTAAAGAAATCAAATTCATTATCAGAACCTTTCCCACAAAGAAAACTTCAGATCGGAAGATGATCGATCTTAAATCTTCTCAACACACACACAAAGTGTAACTATGTAGAAGAGGTAGATATTTAATTAGCTGTATTGTGGTGATCATTTCACAATCTGTATCAAAACATCAAGTTGGGGGATGGGGGACAAGGGGAGGGATATCATGAGAAGAAATACCTAATGTAGATGACGGGTTGATGGGTGCAGCAAACCACCATGGCACATATGTAACAAACCTATGTATACTTATGTAACAAACCTGCACATTCTGCACATGTATCCCAGAACTTAAAATATAATGAAAAATAAATAAATATTATTTAAATAAACAAATAAATGAAACTATTGTTTAGAGTTTAAAAAATCAAGTTGTACAGCTTAAATATGTACAATTTTTAAATGTCAATGCTGTATCAGTAGAGCTTTTAAAAAGAAAAGAAAAAAGAGAGAAAGAAAAGGAAAGAAGAAAAAAAGAAAGAAAGAAAGAAGAAGAGGAAGAAGAAGAAGAAAGAGAGAGGGAGAGAAAGAGAGAGAGAAAAAGAAAGAAAGAATGAATGAAAGAAAGAAAGAAAGAAGAAAGGAAGGAAGGAAGGAAGGAAGGAAGGAAGGAAGGAAGGAAGGAAGGAAGGAAGGGAGGAGAGAGAAAGAGGAAGGAAGCTCCAAGGCCAGATAGTTTCCTTGGTGAATTCTATCAAATATTTGAGAAAGAAGTAACACCAATCTTAAGCAAATTCTTTCAGAAAATAGAGCGGGAAAGAACACCTCTCAATTTGTTTGATGAGGCTAGCAATAACCAGATACCAAAATCTAATAAAGATGTTACAAGTAAATAAATAGATACATAAATAAATAATGTCAGACCTCAGGATCTTAATTCAGTGAAGATCTATTTTTCCAAAGCGGGTCCTAAGGAAGACTTTGTTCATCATAGACCTCAGGGACCAGGCTGAGGAAACGTCCGTCTCGGCAGGTGCTTCCACTATGATTAAGACAGAGACAGGGACATTGTGAATTGCACGTTGACTCTGAAAGCTTCTGTCCTGAAATGACAGGTGTCATTTACTCTCATCTTCATAACCATGTCCCAAGGAGGTGGGAAAGTCCTAACATGTTCTTGGAAGGAGAGGAGAAGGAAGAGCTGTTATCTCAAGGGTCACAAATGTATATATAGTAACAGAAGAGCCTAAATAACTAACACACAGCCCAGGCAACATGGTGAAACCCCATCTCTACAAAAGATACAAAAAGTAGCCAGGTGTGGTGGCATGCACTTGTTGTCCCAGCTACTCGGGAGGCTGAGGTGGGAGGGTCACTTGAGCCCAGGAGGCAGAGGCTGCAGTGAGCTGAGATTGCACCACTGCACTCCAGCCTGAGCGACAGAGTGAGACCCTGTCTCAGAAAGAAAGGAAGGAACACAGACAACTGCCCACTGAGAAAGTACACAGTGGACAGCAATGGGGCCCTGGGCTGGCCCTTGAGGAACCCCACCAGCCTGGCAGCGGACCTGAGCTGGTGAAGGAGGTTGAAACAGGGCAACAGAGAGAAAGAGGCAAAACATCTGGTGAGTTCAATGAGAAACTTGGTCACCTGTGTCTAGTGTGACTGCGGGTCATGCAAGGTGAGGACTGGAGCAACTAGGATGTCACTGGCACTTCAGCAAGACTTACATCAACGGAGTGATGGAGGGGGAGCCCAGAATTGAATGAGCAAGAACCGAGTATGAGGTGAAGAGACAAAAATGGGGAATGTGAAAAACCTTTCCAGAAGTTGGTCATGGAGGGAAGGAAGGTAGTAACTGGAGAAGGTCTTGTGTTAGAGAGCGTAGGTTGGTTTGTTCTTTCAATGGGAGAGACCTGAAAATGTTTAAATGCTGATGGGAAGGGTCTGGTTTGGAGGAAGCGGTTAACTATAGAAGAGACGTGAGTCACCCATAGTATAAGGTTCCCGGAAGGTGGGGGCTGAGAGCTGACAGTGAAGAATGCCATGAGGTGGAATGGGGAGGCCATGGCAGGTGCCACATCTCAGCAGGTGCGTAGCGGGAAAAGACACAGCCCCTGAGAGAGGCAGACACTCACTGGTCCCTGGGGCCACTTCCACTCTGACTTCCAGTTCCGGCTCTGGCTCTTCTGTGGGTCCTTACAACAACCTCCTTTTCCTGACGATATGTATTCATTCAACAAATATTTATGGACCACCTACTACACGCCAAGCCCAGTCCTGACAGCTGCAGAGAGGGCAGTCGGCAAGACCGATGCTGTCTCTACCCTCAGAATCTCTTCTTGCATCCGACAAAGCTGAGTGACCAATCCCTTTGGCAATGCAGGTGCTCTCCATTTGGATTGATTTATTGGAGAGCAACAAAGAGAGGCAACAGATATGAGGGTCAGGAGATAGTGCACTTCCCATAACAGGAAAGGGGCTCTTGGACAGAGTTCATCATCTGGAAGGTCTTGGGGGCTTTGTGGGGAGGAGGTGTCCAGATGTGCCTCCGGGACAATGGGATGCAGAGAATCGCTGTCTGCTGTGAAGGTGCTGAGATGGGCACGTGCCTGTGGTTAATCCTGTGTGTGTACAAAGAAAGAGAAAAACCAACAAATTGACCCCTCCACACACACACAGAAACATCTCCACTGTTTGTTTGCTGTTGCTGTTCTTTACTTTTTTGTTGCAGGAATTGAGCACATACACAGAAGTGAATCTCCACTGTCCATCACTCTCGATGTTGCTGACCTCTCCTCCAAACACTCCTATCTGCTCCATGTGTCCCACTGGACTATGAGTCATGTAGTTTCTCCTAATACCTCAGTTTCAGCTACTCAAAACCAGCACTGCTTCTGGGCTTTTCTGTTATGTGGGTCCATATATTTCTTTCTATACTTCAGTTTAAAATGAATTTTTTTTTTGGCCAGGGATGGTGGCTCATGCCTATAATCCCAGCACTTCGGGAGACCAAGGCGGGAGGATCACTTGAGGTCAGGAGTCCGAGACCAGCCTGGTCAACATGGTGAAACCCTGTCTCTACTAAAAATATAAAAATTAGCTGGGCGTGAGGGTGGACACCTGTAATCCCAGCTACTCGGGAGGCTGAGGCAGAAGAATCACTTGAAACCGGGAGGCAGAGGTTGCAGGGAGCTGAGATTGTGCCACTGCACTCCAGCCTGGGCAACAAGGGCAAAATGTCTTCTCAAAAAATAAATAAATAAGTAATAAGATAAATAAAAGTTTAAATCTCTTGTACTGAAAAGAATCTTGTCTAAGATAGAGACCCAGAGTCAAGTCCTGCCCCACCTTACCTGCCTGCCAAG
>NW_022316198.1:0-20097 GCF_002776525.5 Piliocolobus tephrosceles
TCAAGGCTATAGTGGCTGAGGTGGGCGGATCACGAGATCAGGAGAGCAACACCATCCTGGCTAACATGGTGAAATCCCGTCTCTACTGAAAATACAAAAAAATTAGCCGGGTGTCGTGGCGGGCGCCTGTAGTCCCAGCTACTCGGGAGGCTGAGGCAGGAGAATGGCATGAACCTGGGAGGCGGAGCTTGCATTGCACTCCAGCCTGGGTGACAAAGAGAGACTCCGTCTCAAAACAAACAAAATAAAACAAAACAAATCAAAGGAAAGAAAGAACAAAACCCTAGCAGATTGCTGCCCATAGCTAGTCTTCACTCAGGAATGCCCATTTGGCCACACAGTAGCTCTCAGGAAAAAAACATTAATTAGTTCACCGATAGAGCAAGGAAACTCACTCAGTAGCTTTAGGTCTGTTTTAGGGCAGATGCGGTAATTGTCTAAAATATCATGGAGTTATTCAAGAAGCATTCGTTGACAATGTATTCTGTTTATGTTCTACCCTACTCCTTCTGCCTTGGTCTCCAGCATTCTGATTTTCCAATATCCTTATGCACTGTGCCCTTTTTAATTTTTGAGACAGAGTTTCAGTCTCTCAGGCAGGAGTGCAGTGGTGCCATCGCAGCTCGCACCTCACTGCAACCTCCGCCTCTTGGATTCAAGTGATTCTCAAATTTCAGCTTCCTGAGTAGCTGGGATTACAAGCACGTGCCAACGCGCCCATCTAATTTTTGTATTTTTAGTAGACACAGGGTATCACCATGGTGGCTAGGCTGGTGTCAAACCCCTGGCCTCAAGTGACCCGTCCACCACTGCCTCCCAAAGTCTGGGATTACAGGCACGAGCCACTGCACGCAGCCTGCTGTGCTCGCTTTAAATATGGAAATACTAGTATGTTTGTTGGTGTAATACTATTGTTTTGATCTGAATCTGAAATCTGAATTATTTTGTATTGAGACTATTCGTGGAGTTTTTTGATTCACTAAAATTCCAAATTGAACAAGGATACACTTAATTAATTTAAAAATAATTTTTCCAGTCTGAGTGCAGGGGCACACACCTGTAATCCCAGCACTTTGGGAGACCAAGGCAGGTGAATCATTTGAGGTTTGAAGTTCAAGACCAGCCTGGCCAACATGGCAAACCCCCGTCTCTACAAAAACTACAAAAATTACCCGGCTGTGGTGGCGCAAGCCTGTAATCCCAGTTACTCGGGAGGATGAAGTGGGAGAATCACTTGAACTCAAGAGGCGGAGGTTGCAGCGAGCCAAGATCTCACCACTGCACTCCAGCTTGGGTGACAGAGCAAGGGACTCTGTCTCAAAAAATAATAATAATTGTTCCATATTTCACACTTCTATACTTTACTGTCTTCAAGAGTCAGAAAATAACACCAACACAGCAGAGCATCTGATGCAATAATTTTTTTTTTTTTTCTTTGAGATGGAGTGGAGTCTCCCTGTGTCTCCCAGGCAGGAGTGCAGTGGCACAGCCTCAACTACTGAAACCTCTGTCTCCCTGGTTCAAGCTATTCTCGTGCCTCAGCTTTTCAGTGGCTGGGATGACAGGCACCTGCCACCATGCCCGGCTAATTTTTGTATTTTTAGTAGAGACGGGTTTTTGCCATGTTGCCCAGGCTGGTTTCAAACTCCTGACAGGTGATCCACCCACTTCGGCCTCGCAGAGTGCTGGGATTACATACGTGAGCCACTGCGCCCGGCTACTGATACAATAATATTATTCTTAACTCTGGTCCAAAGACTTTCTGAAGAAGCAGATAATGAACATGACAGAATTGAAACTGATATGGGGAATCGATTAAAATCTCCATCTAGGTCAGGCGCAATGGCTCACACCTGTAATCCCAGCACTTTGGGAGGCCAAGACAGGCGGATCACTTGAGGTCAGGAGTTCGAGACCAGCCCAGCAAACATGCTGAAACCCCATCTCTACTAAAAATACAAACATTCACTGGGCGTATTGGTGTGCACCTGTAATCCCAGTACTCAGGAGACTGAGCCACGAGGATCACTTCAACCCAGGAGGTGGAGGTTGCAGTGAGCCATGATCACGCCACTGCACTCCAGCCTGGGCAACAGAGTGAGACCCTGTCTCAAAAAAAAAAAAAAAAAAAAAAAAAATTCCCCATTTATACATGATGAAACCGAAAGATCAAAAGAAAGCAGAACGATTTTTTTGGAGCAAAACACACTGCTTGCTATCAATAAAAAGATTATAGTCCTAACCTTTTCCCCAAGAATTCTGTCAGATAATCTCAAAGTCATCAAAATGAAATGGGATTATTTAAAGATGAAGAACTTTAAGAAAAATATTTGGCCAGGCACGGTGACTAATGCTTGTAATCCCAGCACTTTGGAAGCCGAGGCTGGTGGATCACCTGAGGTCAGGAGTTCAAGACCAGCCTGGCCAACATCATGAAACCCCACCTCCACTAAACATACAAAAATTAGCCGGGCATGGTGGCCGGTGCCTCTAATCCCAGATACTCGGGAGGCTGAGGTAAGAGAATCGCTTGAACCCAGGAGGCAGAGGGCATGCGCCTGTAATCCCAGTTACTGGGGAGGCTGAGGCACAAGAATTGCTTGAGTTCAGGAGATGGAGGTTGCAGTGAACTGAGATCTCACCACTGCACTCCAGCCTGGGTGACAGAATGAGACTGCCTCGAAAAAAAAAAAACAAAAAACAAAACAAATCTGTGCTGTTTTAAGTGTTTTATGATTAAACTTCTACAATTGTCTATTGCACTAAGTTCATTATTTTTATTGTACTAACCTTTAGATTCATGGGGCACATGTGCAGGTGTGTTCCATGAGTACACTGCAAAATGCTAAGGCTTGGGCTTCTATTGAACCCATCACCCAAACACTGACCATAGTACCCAATGACTAGTTTTTCAACCCTTTCCCCTCCTTCCCTCCCCACATGTGGAGTTCCCAGTGTCTGTTATTTCCATCTTTATGTCCATTTGAACCAACTATTTAGCTATTTATTTATTAACTTATTTTTGAGACAGAGTCTCGCTCCTTCACCCTGGCTGGAGTGCAGTGGCTCCATCTCAGCTCACTGCAACGTTCGCCTCCCGGGTTCAAGCGATTCTCCTGCCTCAGCCTTCTGAGTAGCTGGGATTACAGGCACGTGCCACCACACAGGGCAAACTTTTGCAATTTTAGTAGAAATGGGGTTCCACCATGTTGGACAGGCTGGTATCGAACTCCTGACCTCAAGTGATCCACCTGCTTCGCCCTCCCAGAGTGCTGGGATTATAGGCGTGAGCCACTGCACCTTGCCTATTTTTAAATAATACTTAATTTTATTTCATTTTGCTAATAATTTAGAGTACAATTATATAACGATGCTAACTTTTTTTAGGGGGTGGGCCAGGGTCTCACTCTGTCACCCAGGATGGAGTGCAATGGCTCAGTCATGCTTCCCTGCAGCATCAAATTCCTGGGCTCAAGTGATCCTCCCACCTCAGCCTCCCAAACAGCTGGGACCACAGGCACACACCACCATGCCCAGCTCATTTTTCTATTTTTGTGGAGAGAGGGTCTTGCTATGTTGCCCAGGGGGGGTGTCAAATTCCTGAGCTCAAGCAATCTGCCCGCCGTGGCTTCCCCAAGTGCTGGGATTAGAGGTCTAAACCACCATCCCTGGCCTAATAATGCAGAATCTTACTTAACGCTTCAAAGTATGATTTTTAAAGTTTGTATTTGAAATGTATTTAAATATGTAGTTTGATCTTTTGAAAAACATTTGAATTCCTAATAGATTATAAAATACTAGTTGTGCCCAGGAGGCAGAGGTTGCAATGAACAGAGATCAGACTGCTGCACTCCAGCCTGGGTGACAGAGCAAGACACCAGCTCAAAAAAAAAAAAAAAAAAAATAGTTGTGTTAGGGTTCAAACCAGAGAAGCAGAACCAGTAGGAAAGATACACAGATTCAGATATACATAAACATATAGTGACACACATCTGCATAGATATAGAAACGGATGGCTTCTAGCCGGACACAGTGGCTCACGCCTGTAATCCCAGCACTTTGGGAGGCCGAGGCAGGCAGATCACCTGAGGTCAGGTCAGGAGTTTGAGACCAGTCTGGCCAACATGATGAAACTGTCTCTAATAAAAATACAAAAATTCGCCAGGCGTGGTGGTGCATGCCTGTAGTTCCAACAAATCAGGAAGCTGAGGCAGGAGAACTGCTTGAGCCCCGGAGGCAGAGGTTGCAGTGAGCCAACACTGCACTGCTACACTCCAGCCTGGGTGACAGAGTGAGACCCTGTCTCAAAAAAATAAATAAGAAATATTTTCAAAATAAAACACTTTTAATTTTTTTATTATTTTTTTCTTTAGCAGCACATTGGGAAGTTGAGTAAACTTTTCATTTTAAAACAGTTTTAGAATTACAGACAAATTGCCAAGACAGCACAAAGTTCACATATACCCTTATACCTGGCTTCCTTCTTATGAACATCTTAAATTAGTATGGTAAATTGCTACAGTTAAAAAACCTGGCTGGGCATGGCACCTCACACCTATGATCCCAGCATTTTGGGAAGCCAAAGTGGGAGGATTACTTGAGCCTTGGAGTTCAAGACTAGCCTGGGATACACAGTGAGACCTTGTTTTATTTAAAAAAAAAAAAAAAAAATTTAAGGCCGGGCGCGGTGGCTCACGCCTATAATCACAACACTTTGGGAGGCCGAGGCTGACGGATCACCTGAGGTCAGGAGTTCAAGACCAGCCTGACCAACATGGAGAATCCCTGTCTCTACTAAAAATACAAAATTAGCCGGACGTGGTGGGGCAAGCTTGTAATCCCAGCTATTCAGGAGGCTGATGCAGAAGAATCACTTCAAACCAGGAGGCGGAGGTTGCAGTGAGCCGAGATCTCGCCATTGCACTCCAGCCTGGGCAACAAGAGCAAAACCCCATCTCAAAATAAAAATTTTTTTGTAATGAAAAATTGGACCAGACTGGAGCACAGTGGCACAGTCACACCTCACTGCAGCGTCAAACTCCTGGGCTCAAGCAATTCTCCCTCCTCAGCCTCCCTAGCAGCTGGGACTGTAAGTGCATACCACCATGCTGACCAACTAAAAGAAAAAAAAAATTTAGAGAGATGTAGTCTCGCTATGTTGCCCAGGCTAGTCTCATACTCCTGACCTCAAGATCTTCCCATCTTAGCCTCCCAAAGTGCTAGGATGTGAGCCACCATCCCCAGCCCCAATAAACCAATACTGATACATTATCATTAACTAAGGTTCATCTTGATTCAGATTTCTTTACTATTTCCACTAATGTCTTTTTCCTGTCCCCAGATCTCATCCAGGAGACCATACTGTGTTTAGTTCTTAAGTCTCCTCAGGATTGCTGGAGTGCAGTGCCTCTATCTCGGCTCACTGCAACCTCTGACCACTGAGTTCAAGCTATTCTCCTGCCTCAGCCTCCCCAGTTGCTGGGATTACAGGCACCTGCCACCATCCCCAGCAGTGCAGTGGGACGATCTTGGCTCACTGCAACCTCTGCCTCCGGGGTTCAAACGATTCTCCTATCTCAGTCTCCCAAGTAGCTGGGATTACAGGTGTGTGCCGCCACTCACTTTTTTTTTTTTTTTTTTTGGAGACAGAGTTTGAGATGGGGTTTCACCATGTTGGCCAGGCTGGTCTAGAACTCCTGGCCTCAGGTCATCCACCCACCTCAGCCTCCTAAAGTGCTGGGATTACAGGCATGAGCCACTGTGCCCGGGCTATTCTGCACTTCACTTGCAAAATACTTTTCCCTTTACAATAAATTGCTCTATGCTGCATCACCTTTGCTGTGTGATTCTTATTTAAATTCTTTATTTATTTTAATTATTTATTCTTTTTGAAACAGGGTCTCACTATGTTGCCCAGGCTGGTCTCAAACCTTTGAGCTCAAGCAATCCGCCCACCCTGGCCTCCCAAAGTGCTGGGATGACAGGCATTAGCCACCACACCCAGCCTAAATTCTTTGAAACTTACAACTGTGGCCCCAAAAGAGCTGTCAATCATTGCACCACTGCCATCCAGCCTGGGCGACAGTCTAAGGCCTCATCTCACAAAAGGAAAAAGATATATTAAAAATAAATAAATAAATATATATATATTTTTTTCTTAAAAACAGGGTATCCCAGTCAGGCACGGTAGCTCATACCTGTAATCCTTGCACTTTGGGAGGACGAGGCAGGTGAGTCATCTGAGGTCAAGAGTTCAAGACCAACGAGGCCTACATGGTGAAACCCCGTCTCTACTAAAAAAAACCCACAAAAATTAGCTGGACACGGTGGAAGGTGCCTGTAATCCCTGCTACTCAGGAGGCTGAGGGAGGAGAATCACTTGAACTTGGGAGGCGGAGGTTGCAGTGAACCCAACAGTGCACCAGTGCCCTCCAGTCTGGACTCCTACAGAGTGAGACTCCAGCTCAAAAACAAATACAGGCCAGGCGCGGTGGCTCAAGCCTGTAATCCCAGCACTTTGGGAGGCTGAGACGGGTGGATCACGAGGTCAGGAGATGGAGACCATCCTGGCTAACACGGTGAAACCCCGTCTCTACTAAAAAATACCAAAACACTAGCCGGGCGAGGTGGCGGGCACCTGTAGTCATAGCTACTCGGGAGACTGAGGCAGGAGAATGGCGTGAACCCAGGAGGCGGAGCTTGCAGTGAGCTGAGATGCGGCCACTGCACTCCAGCCTGGGCAACAGAGCAAGACTCCATCTCAAAAAAAGAAACAAATACAAATAAAAAAGACAAGGTCTACCTCTGTTGCCCAGACCAGAGTGCACTGACGTGGTCACAGCTCACTGCACCCTTGATCTCCCAGGCTTAACTGATTCTCCTGCCTCAGCAGCTGGGAATAGTGGCACGCATCACCATGCCTGGCGAACTTTTAAACTTTTTGGGGTGATGGTCTCACTATGTTGCCCAGGCTGGTCTTGAATTCTTGGCCTGAAGTGATCCTCCTACCAAGTCCTCCTTACAAAGAGCTGGGATGACAGGTGTGAGCCACCGCACCCGGCCCCCCAAAGCTGAATGTTCCTTGAGCACAATGTGTAGCAAGAGGAGCTAGAGTGAGAGCAGCACCTTAGAGAAAGGACAGGATTGCCAGCCTGAGTTGTGTGATGTTAGGCCAGACCCCTCTTCTCTAAGCGAAATCAACCACATGAGTGATCTCGGGAGCCCGTGCCCGCTCAGACAGCCTGGATTTTAGCTTCGTAGGTGGATGGGAACCTGTGAAGGTTTAGAGACGCTGGGAGAACCTTTTTCCTGGGAGAGCTTTCCAAATAGGGAATAAACAGAGCCACCGTGGGCCCCACTGAGGGAGGATCCTACCAGAAGCCGTCACCGCTCCAAGCCGGTGGTGATGGCGATGTCATTGATGCAGGTAGTTGGTGTCGTGTACAGAAGCACAGACCGCTGCAGTCCCGCGTAGTTGAAGTCAAAGTCTGTGTTCTGACAAAGTAACCCTTGGGATACCTAGGGCGGGAGGCCTGTGGTTCGCTGGGCCCTTGCCATGGGTCTTTTGCCCTCAGCTCACATGCCTCCCCACATCAGGGCCCCCTCTCTGCGAAGGCCACCCTGTCCCTGACAGGAAGACCACAGGGTGGGGCAGGAAGGTGGGTGCTGCAGTGGAGGCAGGATGGTACCCACATGGACGTGTCGGTCATGTATGGATGGTCCCTGGTGGCAGGGTGGGGGGGTGAGTGTGCTGCTGATGGTGACAGTGACGCAGAGGCGGGAGGGCAGGGTCCCCACCGGGAACAGGCTGCTGATGTCAGCCTCGAAGGGGAGGTAGCCCCTTTCACGCTCTAGCGTGTGGACACCATTCACCCACTGCAGACATAGGAGATATGGGGAGGGGGTGGCAGGTCGGGGCATGAGGAGGGGCTCTGCTATCGGGCATGCCCTCACATAACCCGCAGCATGGGGCTCAGGGGCCTGCCGGCCAGACGGGAAGAACAACATCCCAGTGGGGTAGATCAGGCCACCTATCCCCCTACACAGGGCACAGCCCCCAGAGCAGGGTAAGGCCCCCCACCGTCCCACCCCAGCAGACAGGCTGTGGGTGGAAACTGAGGGTCCCATGATGTTCAGCAGCTGTGCCCACCCGCCTGCCCCGCCTGCTCCTGGCCACACTGACCACAATGGCATAGAAGTGGGCACTGCCAATCCTCAGCACCACTCTTGTGTGCAGGTCCTGGATCCATCACTTCAGCAGAGTCACCTCCCGTTCATATCACACCCAGCTGACAAAATGCCCAGTCCTGGCTGATGTCATTGAAGATGGAGAGAACCGGTATGTCCAAGGTGGGGCCCGACTGCAAAGAGAAGGGCTGGGCTCAGCTCCTAGGCCCCCAAAGGGATCCAGGACCAGTGTGCTGCACAGCTGTGCCCCCAGGCCTAGCACAAGCCCTGACACATGGTGGGGACTCCTGGCGGAAAAGACAGAGAACTTGCTGATGACAGGTCAACTGCCAGGACAGATTGTACACCTGGGCCAGTGGGGCCAGGAGATCCTCGTTGGGACCCAGTATCTCCTGAGACAGGGGTGAACCCAGGGGCACATCCCAGCCCAAGGCAAGAAGGTTCAGACCTGTGACCAAGATGCAAATGACCCACAGCCTGTCACAGGGAGGAAGGCTGGTTAGGGGCATGGGGGAGCTCTGCTTAGGACACTGTGAGTGAGGCCCACGCTGGCAGCCAGCCCTCTCCTCTCTTTCTCTTGTACTGAATACCACAAAGTCAGAAACAGAGGATGTAGGTTGGGCACGGCGGTTCACACCTGTAATCCCAGCACTTTGGGAGGCAGAAGCAGGTGGATCACAAGGTCAGGAGTTCGAGACCAGCCTGGCCAATATGGTGAAACCCCGTCTCTACCAAACATACAAAAATTAACTGGGAGTGGTGGCAGGCGCCTGTAGTCCCAGCTACTTGGGAGGCTGAGGCAGGAGAATCGCTTGAACCCAGGAGGCGGAGGCTGCAGTGAGCCAAGATCGTGCCATCGCACTGCAGCCTGGGTGACACAGCGAGACTCTGTCTCAAAAAAAAAAAGAAAAAGAAGAGGCTGCAGAACAGGCAAACACGGCCCAGACCTCACCGGATCCCACTTCTCTGCTGACCACATCCAAGTCAGGAGGGCAACAGGGGTGGCGTCCTTGGCCTGATGTCACTGTCTGTCCTCTATCTGAATCCTAAAAACCAAGCTACCTTCCCCCCTCAGCAGAGCTGACCTCAGAATGTCTAAACTGTCCCCTCCTCCCGATCCCCAGGCCCAGCTCTGTGCAGGGCCTGCCCCTCAGGCCTGACCAGTGTCTGGTGGCTCATGCCTGTAATGAGCGCTTTGGGAAGTCAACGTGGGAGGATGGCTTGAGGTCAGGAGTTGGAGATCAGCCTGGAGAACGTACTGAGACCCTGTATCTTAAAAAACCAAACAAAACCAAAAAGTTGGTTTTTGTTTTGAGATGGAGTCTCAGTCTGTCACACAGGCTGGAGTGCAGTGTCGTGATCTCGGCTCACTGCAACCTCCCCCTTCCTGGTTCAAGCAATTCCCCTGCCTCTGCCTCCCAAGTAGCTGGGATTACAGGTGCTTATCACCACGCCCAGCTAATTTTTGTATTTTTAGTAGAGACGGGGGTTTCACCACGTTGCCCGGGCTGGTCTTGAGCTCCTGGCCTCAGGTGATCCGCCCGCCTCGGCCTCCCAGGGTGCTGGGATTACAGGCGTGAGCCACCAAGCCCGACCAACTTTTTCTTTTTTTTTTTTTTTTTTTTTTTTTTTTAATTAGGCATGGCGGTCCCAGCTAACTTGCAAGGCTGGGGCGGGAGAATCGCTTGAGCTCAGAAGTTAGGCTTGCCCCATTCCGCTCCAACCTGGGCTCAAAACATTTCAAAAATTAAAAATAAATATTAGAAAGGACATTGCCCAGGCTCAGCCTTCGCCTCCGGACGCGGCTGGACAGGAGCGCTTCCTCCTCCTCCCGCCTCCTCCGCCCTGGCCCTCCGGGTCCCTCTAGTCCCCCCGGTACCCCCGTCCTCCAACCCCGCGCCCCCAAGTCCGTTGACCTTCAACCTCCTCCGGGCCCCCAGCTCCGGGGCACTCAGGTGAAGGAGGGTGCAGGGCGCCGGGACTTACGCCATTCCCAACGCCGGCCCCGGACGCCTCTCGCAAAGGTCGCCGGTACCTCTGCTCCTGGAAGCCCAGGTGTCGGTTGTGGAGAAGTTGGCTTGGAAGCTTCAGAGGCCGTGGAGCTCCTTGCGCTCCCGCGACGCGCTCTCCCGGGTGTACAGCATCCCGCCCAGCAGCGCCTGCCGGCAGCCACACAACAGCGGCCCGAGAGCCGCCCAGGACACCGCCACCAGCCAGGTCATACTTCCCACTCCCTGTCTTGGCAGCCAGTCTGAGCGGATCAGAGCGACGCTCGGGAAGCCCTGCGGGCCTGTCGCGTGACGCGCCTGCGACGTGAGGCGCGTGAGGCCGTCGGCGCCATGTTTGATAAGGGCGAATGCCAGGTCTGGAGGGGCGGGGCGGTGCCAAGCGCTGCCCAATAGGACCTATGGCTGGAATCCAGGGCTAGGCCTCTGGGGAAGCGGGACCCCCCCACCCTCAGCTCCAGCCAAGAAGGGCGTCGTCTGCTCCCCATCCCAGCAGAGGCTGGACGATCCAGGGCCGCAGGCCAGGACAGAACCCCTGAGATTGTTGGCCTCACCGTTTCTTCAAGGGGCACCTCCACTTGCTTTCCGCAGCAGGAATTGCAGCAGGCCCCAGGGGAGCCTCTTCCATGACTGCTGGATGCAGCCTCTTGCAGGGATGCACCTCCTTGGGAGGCGTTCCTAGCCTTGACCCTGGACCTCTGGGACCCCGACCCTAACCAAGGGGACAGAAGCTACTTCTTGGCTTTGAAGATACATGAAGATACAGGGAGAGAGGCCAAGTGCAGTGGCTCACGCCTGTAATCCCAGCACTTTGGGACGCTGAGGTGGGTGGATCACTTGAGGCCAGGAGTTGGAGACCAGCCTGGCCAACATGGCGAAACCCCCTCTCTACTGAAAATACTCAAAAAAAAAAAAAAAGGAGCCAGGCATGATAGCAGGCGCCTGTAATCCCAGCTACTCAGTAGGCGGAGGCTGAGGCTGAAGAATCACTTGAACCCAGGAGGCGAAGGTTGCAGTGAGCCAAGGTCACACCACTGCAGTCCAACCTGGATGACAGAGCAAGAATCTATCTCAAAAAAAAAAAAAAAAAAAAAAATTCAGGGAGAAGGTGCCCTGCGGGATCCCACTTTACTCCAGTAGGGAAGGCACCGTGTGGAAGGGTAGAGGAAGAGATCTGGAGACAGTAAAAGAGACATAGGGCACATGTATACATATGTAACAAACCTGCACGTTATGCACATGTACCCTAGAACTTAAAGTATAATAAAAAAAAAAAAGAGACATAGGTTTATTAAGGGGACTTTCACACAGGTGCAGTGGCTGTGGCGGGACATGAGAACCACTACATTTGTAAAAAGCATGCAGCTTCCATAACATTTTCACCTAGCATCCTCGACCTGTTACTGGTGGAAGGTATGCGAGTTCCTGGTGGTGAATCCATACACAACTGAAACAACCTCAATTCTTGCCTCCTCAGAAGAATTTGACTGAGGGTCATAAGGTAGAAACCAGATAGAGGCAAGTTGCAGAGCAGGAGTAAAATGTTATTAAAAAGCAGGCCAGGAACGGGCGTGGTGGCTCATGCCTGTAATCCCAGTGCTTTGGGAGGCTGAGTCGGGTGGATCACCTGAGATCAGGAGTTCGAGACCAGCCTGGCCAACATGGTGAAACCATGTCTCTACTAAAAATATGAAACTTAGCTGGGTGTGATGTTGAGTGCCTGTAATCCCAGCTACTTGGGAGGCTGAGGCAGGAGAATCTCTTGAACCTGGGAGGTGGAGGTTGCAGTGAGCTGAGACTGAGCCACTGCACTCCCGCCTGGGCTATAGAGTGAGATAGTATTAAAAAAATGGTTATTAAAAACTTTAGAACAGGAAGTAAAGGAAAGAAGGAAAGTACAGCTTGGAAGAGGGCCAAGCAGTCGACCTGAGAAACCAAGTGCCCAGCTTGACCTCTTGACTCAGTTCAACAGGTTGGCATCCTTTCAGGATCTTGCCACTTCTGATTCCTTAGCTTGGGGCTCCAAATACACTTTCTTCTTTGACCATAAAGTCATTCTGTGGGTACACATCAGTTATGGCTGTCGGGTGTCTCTGTCATACAGAGGGGTCCCTCTGGTCCTAGGAACCTGGACTGGACACAATTGTTTGTACGATTACTCCCCCACCCCTTTCCTCATGCTCGCCAAATCCACCTTCTGAGAATGGACCTTAATACTGGAAATGCAGTCCCCAGCATAGTGAAAATAAATACATTCTAGAAACTGACAAGGCCTAAAGGCTTTTTCCCAAATGTTATGCTTTTTTTCTTATTTTCTTTCTTTAAAATTTTACTTGTATATTCCTTTAGTGAAATGCTTACATGCTTAAATGAGGATATAGTTCACTGTTTATGAGGCAGCTTTAGGCCACATTTAACAAAAGTAAGAACAGGTAGGATGCAAAAGTTTATACAGTATGTAAAAATCAGTAATTCAGGACAGGATTAGTGGCTCACACCTTTAATTCTAGCACTTCAGAAGGTAGAGGCAGGAGGATGACTTGAGCCCAGGAGTTTGTGACCAGCCTGGACAATATAATGAGACCAGGGTCTCTACAAGAAATAAAAAAAAAAAAAAAAAATTACCCTGGTGGTGTGGCACACACCTATCATCCCAGGTACATGAGAGGCTGAGGCGGGAGCATTGATGAAGCCCAGAAAGCAGAGGTTGCAGTGAGCCAAGATTGTGCCACTGTACTCCAGCCCAGGTGACAGAGCGAGAACACATCTCAAACAAACAAAAAAAAAAAAAAGAAAAAGAAAAAGAAAAGAAAAGAAAAAAATATGACTAAAGGGTGCCAGAGAAGATGCCTTCCTTTTTCTTTTTTTTGTTTTTTGAGTCTTGCCCTGTCACCCAGGCTGGAGTACAGTGGCCCGATCTCGGCTCACTGCAACCTCCACCTCCCTGGTTCAAGTGATTCTCCTGCCTCAGCCTCCTGAGTAGCTGGGATTGCAGGTGCTCACCGCCACACTCAGCTAATTTTTGTATTTTTAACAGAGACAGGGTTTCACTTTGTTAAACAGGCTGGCCTTGAAGTCCTGACCTCAGGTGATCTGCCCGCCTCAGCCTCCCAAAATCCTGGGATTACAGACGTGAGCCACCATGCCTGGCCAATTCAAATATTTCTTCAGTTTACAGTTAGTAAGAAAGCAAAGCTTTATCTAAAACCTTGGGGTCAGCAGAAGGGGTGTTAAGTTTTTGCCTCTGAGTGTGCTTCCCTCCAGGCTCCTCAGGAAGAAATTTGGAAGAAAGCACACCAGTGAAAGTTCAGTCCTCGGTTCACCCTTATCTGAGGTCGAAGGGAAAGCTGTCACCATTTTTCATCCGGTGGAGATCTGCGCTTCTGAAAACAACTTAGGGACATTTGTCAAGATGTTATCTTTCCTTTCTATAGGGGATCAAATATCTTGTGGCTCTAACCAACTTGGGCGGCTATTGTTCTGAGCTATTATTACCTTTTTCTTTTTCTTTTTTTTTGAGAGGGAGTCTCGCTCTGTCTCCCAGGCTGGAGAGTAGTGGCCCAATCTAAGTCCAATGCACCGTCCACCTCCCGGGTTCAAGCAATCCTCCTGCCTCAGCCTCCTCAGTAGCTGGGATAACAGGCATCCGTTATCACAGCCAGCTAATTTTTGTATTTTCAGTAGACATGGGGTTTCACCATGTTAGCCAGACTGATCTGGAACTCCTGACCTCAGTTGATCTATCTGTCTCGACCTCCTGAAGTGCTGGGATTACAGGTGTGAGCCACTGCACCCAGCCAATTACTACCTTCTTCTTACCAAGTTGCTAATTTACTTCTCAAGAATAGCTAGGTGTCCGGAATTTCCCTTGAAGGCTAATGTGGTTCGGGTATGTACTGTCCAAATCTCATGATGAGATGTGATTTCCAGCCAGGCTCAGTGGCTCACACCTGTAATGCCACCACCTCCTCCTCCTCCAATTCCTCCTCATCCTTCTCCTCCAACTCCCCCTCCTCCTCTAACTCCTCCTCCTCCTCCAACTCCTCCTCCTCCTCCAACTCCTCCTCCTCCTCTGTTTCTTTATCCTCCTCCTCCCCCTCCTTCATTTATTTTTCCTCCTCCTCATCTATTTCTTTTTCCTCCTCCTTTTCTTTTTCTTCCTCCATTTCTTTTTCCTCATCCTCCTCCATTTCTTTTTCCTCCTCCTCCTCATAGGCATGAGCCACTAAACAAGGCCTGGCTGTTTGTTTCTTTCTCCTTCTCCTCCATTTCCTTTTCCTCCTCCTCCTCCTTCTCCTCCTCCTCCTCCTCCATTTCCTTTTCCTCCTCCTCCTTCTCCTCCTCCTCCTTCTCCTCCTCCTCCTCACAGGCACCAGCCACCACGACTGACCTGGCTGTTTCCTTTTCCTCCTTTCCTCCTCCTGCTCCTCTTCTGCCTCCCAAATTGCTGGGATTACAGGCCTGAGTCAACACACCTAGCTATTTCTTCTTCTTTTTCTTCCTCTTTCTCCTCCTCCTTCTTCACTTAATTTTATTTTTTTTTTTTGATGTGGAGTCTCGCTCTGTTGCCCAGGCTGGAGTGCAGTGATGCAATCTCGGCTCACTGCAGCCTCCACCTCCTGGGTTCAAGCCTCCCAAGCGTCTGCGATTGCCAGCGTCCACCACTATGCCCATTTAATTTTTGTACTTTTAGTAGAGATGGGGTTTTACCATGTTGGCTAGGCTGGTCTCAAACTCCTGACCTCATGATCTGTCCACCTCCGCCTCCCATAGTGCTGGGATTACAGGCATGAGCCACTGCACCCAGACCCCCCGTTTTGGTTTTTGTTTTTTTCCATGACATGGAGTTTCCCTCTTGTTGCCCAGGCTGGAGTGCAATGATGTGATCTTCCCTCACTGCATCCTCCACCTCCAGGTTCAAGTGATTCTCATGCCTTAGTCTACCGAGTAGCTGGGATTACAGGCATTTGCCGCCACCCCCGGCTAATTTTTATCTTTTTAGTAGAGACAAGGTTTCTCCATGTTGGCCAGGCTGGTCTTGAACTCCTGACCTCAGGTGATCCGCCCTCCTTGGCCTCCCAAAGTGCTGGGATTACAGCTGGCAGCCACTGCGCTGGGCCTACAGCTCATTTCTTACCACAGAAATCTTTGCGCCTCTAAACAAAATTGCTATCAGGGATGTCCCCAGAAACCATTCATCCCAGGTGCCATGCAGAGAAGAGCTTCTTGTTCTCCTTTTCCCTTTACCTCTTCCCTCTCACCTCATCTTGTTCATTCACTCATCCCTTTTCCATTCTCACTTTTAAGCATTAACCTTTCAAAAGCCTGTCTTCCCCTATAAGTAATGTATTGTAACTCCTGCCATCACCATATCCTTCTCCAACCCAACAAACTGCCAAGGATGGTAAGTCCATAAACTAAGAAGAAATGGGAAACATTCATTGCAAACTTTGCAGCCCGTCAGTCACCCAACATGACAGCACAGATCTTCCGGTCTTTGAAGAACTTTTTTTTTTTTAACACAGGTGTCACTCTGTCACCCATGTTCAGGTGCAGTGGTACAATCACAGCTCACTGCAACCTCCAACTCCTGTGCTCAGGCGATCCACCTGCCTCAGCCTCCCAAACAGCTGGAACTACAGGAACACACCACCACACCCAGCTAATGTGCCTATTTTTTGTAGAGATGGGGTCTTGCTCTGCTTAACAGGCTGGTCTCGAACTCCTGGCCTCAAGGGATCCTCCCACCTTGGCCTCCCAAAGTGCTGAGATTACAGGCATGAGTCACCATGTCTGGTCTGAAGACTTTTAAATGCTGCCATATTCAAGATGCGTTGAAACTCACCTGTATTTGATGAGCCTGCTTTTTGCAAGTGAGTAATATAAAACACACTGAAATACCTTAAGCTTCTCAGGCTTTGTACCTTCCTCTGGAATAATCAGTGTATCCCAAAAGTAAATCCATAATGAAGTCCAGTGTTTCCTTCCTCCTTGGCTATGAAATAGACAAAAAAAAAAAAAGGCAAGCTAGCCATTTCCATCTCATTGTAGGAGGCTGTCCTGTTTGCTTTTTGACTGTATTTGGGAAGCAGGGGCTTGACTGCTTTCCTACTTCCTAAGCACAACTTCCTTTACCTAGGAAATCCTCGGCGCGACCTATATGGATTAAACCAGCTTCCTCACTTTGTTTCCAATATTCTTACAACCAAAATATCCAGAAAGGGCAAGGCAACCTGAAAAAATGAGGACGGGTACCTTATCCCATGAGCCAAACTGCCACTTACACTGGTTAGTCATGAAATAGGCAAAATTCCAGATGAGTTCTCCAACCACGTATTTTCTGCATGTTTGATCCAGACCCAGACCGTACTGCTCTAGCAGACGGTTCTAGTAGTCTTCACTGAACATCAGAGATGGATCCTGGAATTCAAGGCAAAGAGAATTTAAGAATCAGAACTGGCAGAATTGCAAATGTTAGATAAAAAATAAAGATCCACTTGATGGTGAGAAAAATATCTGACCTCACTGGGGCTGTAGTGACTGCAGGACTCACTGATGCTAGGGTAAAGACAGCCAGGGAATGATCTAACCCAGAATAAAAAAGGAGGTTTAAAAAAAAAAAAAAAAAAAACATGGCCAGGAGTGGTGGCTCACGCCTGTAATACTAACACTTTGGGAGGTTGAGGCCAGGCAGATCACGAGGTCAGGAGATCTAGACCATCCTGGCTAATACAGTGACACCCCATTTCTACAAAAAATACAAAAATGAGCTGGGCATGGTAGCAGGTTCCTGTAGTCCCAGCTACTCAGGAGGCTGAGACAGGAGAATGGTGTGAACCTGGGAGGTGGAGGTTGCAGTGAACAGAGATGGTGCCACTGCACTCCAGCATGGGTGACAGCGAGACTCTGTTGAAAGAAAGAGAGAGAGAGAGAGAGAGAGAGAGAGAGAGAGAAAGAAAGAAAGAAAGAGAAGACATTTATTAGTAACTGCTTTATTTATAAATGTAATTTGATATTCGATTCATCTTACTTTTCCATCTCCATCTGCTGGTACAGTCTTAAGGCTGAACTACACTAGAAGTAAAAATATGCCTTGGGACCAGGCATGATGGCTCATACCTGTCATCTCAGCACTTTGGGAGGCTGAGGTGGGAGGACTGCTTGAGCCTAAGAGGTCAAGACCAGCCTGGGAAATACAGCAAGCCCCATCTCAACAAAAGCTACAAAAATTAGCCAAGCATGGTGGCACACACCTGGGGTCCCAGCTGCTTGGGAGGCTGAGGTGGGAGGACTGCTTGAGCCCCGGAGGTCAAAGCTTCAGTGAGCTGTGTTTGCATCACTGCACTCCAGTCTGGGTGACAGAGCGAGACCCTATCTAAAATCAGTAAATAAATGTATGTATGTATGTATGTATGTATGTATGTATGTATGTATAATGAAATTAAACCAGGCTGGGCATGGCAGCTCAGGTCTGTAATCCCAACAGTTTCAGAGGTCAAGGCAGGAGGATCACTTGAGCCCAGGAGTTCAAGACCAGCCTAGGCAACACAGTGAGACCCAGTCTCTACAAAAAGTTTAAATATTAGCCAGGTGTGGTGACGCATGCCTGTGGTTCCAGTCACTAGGGGCACTGAGGAGGGAGGATCATTTGAGATGCAAGCATAACCCCCATTGTGCATGCTGGGGAGGCCCCAAAACATCAAAGGAGTTCTCTAGGGTCTCACAACTGCTAGGATAAAGGTGGTATGACCCAGCACTGTCTCCTCAAACCTGGGCCCTGGTTACATCCAGGTCTTCCCAAGGTGCTGAAGGGGCACACTTTGGCATAATGGTGAAAGGTAAGGAGTTGACAGAGGAGGGTGAGCGGCCAGAAGCCCAGAGAGGCCTTTGAGTAGGTCTGATGGAAAGGAGGAGCTTACAGGATGGAACCTACAAGATGTGACCTCACTTTGTTGCTGACAGATCCCCAACAGAACCTAGAATTCTGGTAACTAGGCACCCATATTCTAGAGACAGCCCCATTTCCAGCTCAGTTGGTAGTCGACACTCGAGAGAACAACATGTTCTCCTGCTGTGTCCCGACATGCTGCCGACCTCCTCGTCGCAGAAGAGGCCAAAATGAGACTGTTTCCCAAGAATATAGACATTGGTTCAACCCTCACCCTCGATGCCTCTGGCCCTTTACCAGAAGGCACCCACAGGTAACACAGGGCCCAGGCCAGGACCGTCCAGGCCAGGCCTCAACTGTGCCCATTAAGGCAGTGCTGAGCCCCTCCCCCGTGTGTTTGGGGGAAACAGGAGAAGAGGGGCCCCCCTGGACAGGAGCAGGTAGGTTGTCAGGGGTTTGGAGCCTAGTCAGTGTGTCAGGTTCACCGCCCAGAACATGCCTTCAGGATGGGAAGGTGAGTGTCAAGGACACAGTTTGTCTGCTCAGATCTGAATCATCCCAAGACCTCAAGCTTCATCTGCCGGAGACCTCAACCTGCTCTGGCTGGAGGTCTATGCAGATGCTCCTAAGTGTCAAATCCTGTTGGGGAAGGGGGCACCAGGGAGGAGTTCTAATGGGGGTGTCCCACTATGGGGCCAGCCAGACAAGCCACTGACACCTCTTCGCCTGGTTCTCGGGCACTCTCTTTGCAGAGCTCCACACAGCAGATCAAGCAGGACCTGTTGGATGGATTCCATTTCTCCATCTTCTTCAAAGAAGGGCAGGGGCCCCCTGGTACCAACCACGGCCAGCGCTGGTCTGGGGTGAGATTGGGCACAGAAGGGTCTCCACAGACAGGGACTCGAAAAAACCAGGGTGGGCCCAGGCTCTGTCCTAGGGCTTTCCCACTTGAGTGAGCCACTGTCCTCTCCCAAAGGAATCTGGCTACCGTTAGTCCCCAGTGGCAACTTGGTTACCAGCAAATTCCCTTTCACCTATCAGAGGAAGATCAGAGAAAATTCTTCTCTTTTCACTTTCTGCTATGCCAGGAGTATCTCAACATGTTGCTATAAGAATTGAGTACAATGGTAACACTGTAGCAACATACTCATACTGTTATCATTTTAACTCCCCACCCTAAGTGTATCTCTGGCAACAGGCAGCTCCCCTGCCCTGCCAGACCTCCTCCAGGACTTAAAATTCAACACTTCTACACAAACAACTTGTGGGGGGGTGGTGATTACAACAAAAGAAGGTGAAGCTACTCTATGCATCTGTGTTTAAAGTGTCATCTCAGAGAACTCATCCCTGCAGACCCACCAGGCAGGAGCTGCACCCTCGCATGTCACTGTAATATTCCTTAAGGGAGGCCATGTTCCACAGCGGGTCAGCCTCTCAGTGCTGGTGGAGCCTGTCATGATAAAATTTCCTTTCTAGGCAGTCTTTCTGCAGGGAGCATAATACTGTGTGTGTCCTAATAGGCTGGAGCAGTTTCCCAGGGCTGCCATAACATGCCACGCTGACTGAAGGGCTTAACCACAGAAATCTGGTTCCTCACAATTCTGGAGACTGGAAGCCCAACATCAAGCTGTCAGCCTGGGGTGGTTTCTCTCCTTGCCTTGGAGATGGCTGATTTCTATCTTGGTCAGCACAGGGTCTTCTCTTGAACTTCTCTGTGCACTGATCGCCTCTCCTTGTAAGAACCCCAGGCATATTAAATTAGGGAACACCCTAATGAACTCACTTCACCTGAATTACCTCTTGGTGTGCTCTGTGTCCAAACACAGTCACATTCTGAGTCTTTGGGGTTGAGAATGGAAACAGTTACATTTAGGGGAGGGGACACAATTCAACCCATAAAATATACAAATCCCCTGTGGAAGACACACACCCGAGAAAAAGATATCTGGGTGAAAGGATGCGCAGATACCAAGTTTCAACAGCTCTAGCCAGTTGACTTTCCAAAAGGGCTCCAGC
>NW_022316200.1:0-5507 GCF_002776525.5 Piliocolobus tephrosceles
CTTGGCAGGCAGGTAAGGTGGGGCAGGACTTGACTCTGGGTCTCTATCTTAGACAAGATTCTTTTCAGTACAAGAGATTTAAACTTTTATTTATCTTATTACTTATTTATTTATTTTTTGAGAAGACATTTTGCCCTTGTTGCCCAGGCTGGAGTGCAGTGGCACAATCTCAGCTCCCTGCAACCTCTGCCTCCCGGTTTCAAGTGATTCTTCTGCCTCAGCCTCCCGAGTAGCTGGGATTACAGGTGTCCACCCTCACGCCCAGCTAATTTTTATATTTTTAGTAGAGACAGGGTTTCACCATGTTGACCAGGCTGGTCTCGGACTCCTGACCTCAAGTGATCCTCCCGCCTTGGTCTCCCGAAGTGCTGGGATTATAGGCATGAGCCACCATCCCTGGCCAAAAAAAAAATTCATTTTAAACTGAAGTATAGAAAGAAATATATGGACCCACATAACAGAAAAGCCCAGAAGCAGTGCTGGTTTTGAGTAGCTGAAACTGAGGTATTAGGAGAAACTACATGACTCATAGTCCAGTGGGACACATGGAGCAGATAGGAGTGTTTGGAGGAGAGGTCAGCAACATCGAGAGTGATGGACAGTGGAGATTCACTTCTGTGTATGTGCTCAATTCCTGCAACAAAAAAGTAAAGAACAGCAACAGCAAACAAACAGTGGAGATGTTTCTGTGTGTGTGTGGAGGGGTCAATTTGTTGGTTTTTCTCTTTCTTTGTACACACACAGGATTAACCACAGGCACGTGCCCATCTCAGCACCTTCACAGCAGACAGCGATTCTCTGCATCCCATTGTCCCGGAGGCACATCTGGACACCTCCTCCCCACAAAGCCCCCAAGACCTTCCAGATGATGAACTCTGTCCAAGAGCCCCTTTCCTGTTATGGGAAGTGCACTATCTCCTGACCCTCATATCTGTTGCCTCTCTTTGTTGCTCTCCAATAAATCAATCCAAATGGAGAGCACCTGCATTGCCAAAGGGATTGGTCACTCAGCTTTGTCGGATGCAAGAAGAGATTCTGAGGGTAGAGACAGCATCGGTCTTGCCGACTGCCCTCTCTGCAGCTGTCAGGACTGGGCTTGGCGTGTAGTAGGTGGTCCATAAATATTTGTTGAATGAATACATATCGTCAGGAAAAGGAGGTTGTTGTAAGGACCCACAGAAGAGCCAGAGCCGGAACTGGAAGTCAGAGTGGAAGTGGCCCCAGGGACCAGTGAGTGTCTGCCTCTCTCAGGGGCTGTGTCTTTTCCCGCTACGCACCTGCTGAGATGTGGCACCTGCCATGGCCTCCCCATTCCACCTCATGGCATTCTTCACTGTCAGCTCTCAGCCCCCACCTTCCGGGAACCTTATACTATGGGTGACTCACGTCTCTTCTATAGTTAACCGCTTCCTCCAAACCAGACCCTTCCCATCAGCATTTAAACATTTTCAGGTCTCTCCCATTGAAAGAACAAACCAACCTACGCTCTCTAACACAAGACCTTCTCCAGTTACTACCTTCCTTCCCTCCATGACCAACTTCTGGAAAGGTTTTTCACATTCCCCATTTTTGTCTCTTCACCTCATACTCGGTTCTTGCTCATTCAATTCTGGGCTCCCCCTCCATCACTCCGTTGATGTAAGTCTTGCTGAAGTGCCAGTGACATCCTAGTTGCTCCAGTCCTCACCTTGCATGACCCGCAGTCACACTAGACACAGGTGACCAAGTTTCTCATTGAACTCACCAGATGTTTTGCCTCTTTCTCTCTGTTGCCCTGTTTCAACCTCCTTCACCAGCTCAGGTCCGCTGCCAGGCTGGTGGGGTTCCTCAAGGGCCAGCCCAGGGCCCCATTGCTGTCCACTGTGTACTTTCTCAGTGGGCAGTTGTCTGTGTTCCTTCCTTTCTTTCTGAGACAGGGTCTCACTCTGTCGCTCAGGCTGGAGTGCAGTGGTGCAATCTCAGCTCACTGCAGCCTCTGCCTCCTGGGCTCAAGTGACCCTCCCACCTCAGCCTCCCGAGTAGCTGGGACAACAAGTGCATGCCACCACACCTGGCTACTTTTTGTATCTTTTGTAGAGATGGGGTTTCACCATGTTGCCTGGGCTGTGTGTTAGTTATTTAGGCTCTTCTGTTACTATATATACATTTGTGACCCTTGAGATAACAGCTCTTCCTTCTCCTCTCCTTCCAAGAACATGTTAGGACTTTCCCACCTCCTTGGGACATGGTTATGAAGATGAGAGTAAATGACACCTGTCATTTCAGGACAGAAGCTTTCAGAGTCAACGTGCAATTCACAATGTCCCTGTCTCTGTCTTAATCATAGTGGAAGCACCTGCCGAGACGGACGTTTCCTCAGCCTGGTCCCTGAGGTCTATGATGAACAAAGTCTTCCTTAGGACCCGCTTTGGAAAAATAGATCTTCACTGAATTAAGATCCTGAGGTCTGACATTATTTATTTATGTATCTATTTATTTACTTGTAACATCTTTATTAGATTTTGGTATCTGGTTATTGCTAGCCTCATCAAACAAATTGAGAGGTGTTCTTTCCCGCTCTATTTTCTGAAAGAATTTGCTTAAGATTGGTGTTACTTCTTTCTCAAATATTTGATAGAATTCACCAAGGAAACTATCTGGCCTTGGAGCTTCCTTCCTCTTTCTCTCTCCTCCCTTCCTTCCTTCCTTCCTTCCTTCCTTCCTTCCTTCCTTCCTTCCTTCCTTCCTTTCTTCTTTCTTTCTTTCTTTCATTCATTCTTTCTTTCTTTTTCTCTCTCTCTTTCTCTCCCTCTCTCTTTCTTCTTCTTCTTCCTCTTCTTCTTTCTTTCTTTCTTTTTTTCTTCTTTCCTTTTCTTTCTCTCTTTTTTCTTTTCTTTTTAAAAGCTCTACTGATACAGCATTGACATTTAAAAATTGTACATATTTAAGCTGTACAACTTGATTTTTTAAACTCTAAACAATAGTTTCATTTATTTGTTTATTTAAATAATATTTATTTATTTTTCATTATATTTTAAGTTCTGGGATACATGTGCAGAATGTGCAGGTTTGTTACATAAGTATACATAGGTTTGTTACATATGTGCCATGGTGGTTTGCTGCACCCATCAACCCGTCATCTACATTAGGTATTTCTTCTCATGATATCCCTCCCCTTGTCCCCCATCCCCCAACTTGATGTTTTGATACAGATTGTGAAATGATCACCACAATACAGCTAATTAAATATCTACCTCTTCTACATAGTTACACTTTGTGTGTGTGTTGAGAAGATTTAAGATCGATCATCTTCCGATCTGAAGTTTTCTTTGTGGGAAAGGTTCTGATAATGAATTTGATTTCTTTAATAGATGAAACTATTTAGATTTTGGATTTCATTTTGTCATTGCAATGTTGTGATTGTAATTTATCAAGCCATTTTGCCCGTTTCATCTCATTGGCCAAATTTATTGGCATGAAGTTGTTCATAATATTTTCTTATTATTTTTTAATGCCCGTGGGCTCTGTGGTGATATTGATGCAGGACTTTTCTCGGCCCCTTTGCTGAACTTGCAGCAGGGGCGCCCCATCTACTTGGCTCACCGCCCTCAGCCCCTTGAGGGAGGGAGCATGTGAGCAAATGCGTGCAGGATCTGGCTCGCCACAGGAGCAGGCTCTGGGGGCCCTGTGGCCAGACCAGGTGCGTCACCTTGAGGGGAACACAGAGGCGCCCAGGTGAGGTTACCTGAGACCTCAAAGCCCCAAAGGGGGTGTGTTATAGTGGTCTTTTAGTTCCACTGTCCATGGTCTGATGGACAGTGGTGTGTTAGCAATTTAGTTGGCCCCTTGCCTCATCATGTGGGGCAGCTGCCCTCTGCTGCTGATGGCAAAGGGCCATTGTGACAGCCTTTTCTGGGTACCTGCACTTGATGGTTCCTGAGCTGCTGTCCAGCACCCAAGAAGAAAATCTTCAATCATCCGCATGACCTCATTCTTCCTGGATACTGGACAAGAGCATGGGACCCAATGAGTGGGTGAAGACAGAGAATTTTACAGAGTGATGGAAACAGCTCTCAGTGGAGAGGGGATCTGGAGAGGGGATGGGAAGGGAAAGTTGTCTTCCCCAAAGTCAGGTTGTGTCTTCCTCAAAGTCAAGCCATCTCCCCTTCTACTGACTGAGTCTTTATGGGCACAGGATGATGGGGAGTGTGTGCTGATTGATTTGTGAGTGTGCAAAAAAGGTTAAGATGAAGAGATCACTCAAAGGTAGGCATGACAGTGTAGAAAACCAATTAGGAAAGGGTGGGTATATGTAAAATAGGTGAAAGGTGGCGATCAATCAGAGGAAAACACGTCAAACAAGACAAATTCTCAATCCTGTCCAAGGATTTAACTTGTAGTTTGGCTTTCAGGCTTTAAACTGTCTTCAGCTCAGAGGTGGGGTTTCGCCAGGGACCTGCTCCTGTCTGCCTAGGCATTTGACTGCCTCCTGTCACTATCGATATCTCTTCTTTCAATCCTTAAATTTATAATTTGCATGCTCTCTCTCTCTCTCTCCTTGATCAACCTAACCAGCCAGGAGTTTACCAATTTTGTTGATATTTTCAATGAACCAACTTTTGGCTTTGTTAATTTTCTCTGCTTATATGTTTTCTGCCTCACAAATATTGGCTGTTTTTATGACTTTTTCCTTTCTTCTACTTAAAGTTCACTTTGCTCTTTTATATCTTAGCTTTATGAAGTGGAACCTTAGATCATTAATTTTACATCTTTCTTCTTTCCTAATAAAGCTAAATATTTTCCTTTAAGCACTCCTTTAGTTGTAAATCACAAATTTTGATAGATTATATTTTTATTTATTGTTCAGTGCAGAATAACTTTTAATTACTAGTTTTCCTTGTGATTTACTCTTCTACCCACAGGTTATTTGGAAGTGTGTATTTAATTTCCAAATATTTGGGTTGTGCCAGATATCTTACTATAATTGGCTTCTAATTTCAATAAATTAAGATTTATCGAAGGTTTCAATAGTTTGAAATGTATTGAGGCTTGTTTCATGGCCCAACATATGGTCTATCTTGGAGAATGTATAATGTGTACTTGGAGTGTTCTACAAATGTCAGTTAGGTCTAGTGGTTGACAGCATTGTTCAGATCTTCTGTCTTTTTCTTTCTTACAATCTTTCTTTCTTAACTGCTGTATATATTAGCCTACGCTGACTAACCCAGTCCATAAAATCTGTATCTCTGGCCTTGAGTCTCTGAGCTGTAGGCCTGTATCTGACTGTATACAATACATCTTCACTTGTATATTTCAAAGACACTTCAAATTAAGTATTGAAGAGAATGAACTCATGATCTTTCCCCAGAAAACTGGTGTTTTTCCAAGGTTCTTCATCTCCGTGGATGGTGCCTCTGCTATCCATCCAGTTTCCCCAACCAGGAACCTAGGAGTCATCCCTCAGATGTTTTTCTTTTTTTCTTTCCTTTCTTTTTTTTTTTTTTTTTTTTGAGACAGAGTCTCACTCT
>NW_022316200.1:5607-8808 GCF_002776525.5 Piliocolobus tephrosceles
TTTTTTTTTTTTTTTTTTGAGACAGAGTCTCACTCTGTCACCCAGGCTGGAGTGCAGTGGCACGATCTTGGCTCATTGCAACCTCCACCTCCCGGGTTCAAGTGATTCTCCTGCCTCAGCCTCCCACGTAGCTTGGATTACAGGTGTGTGCCACTACGCCCAGCTAATTTTTGTACTTTTAGTAGAGATGGGGTTTCACCATGTTGGCCAGGCTGGTCTTGAAGACCTCAAGTGACCCACCTACCTCAGTTTCCCAAAGTGTTGGGATTACGGGCTTGAGACACTGCACCCAGCTCCTCAGGACTTTTTCTGTCTTGCTGTCTCCACATCCAGTCTAGCTCCAATCCCAGCTTTTCCTCCTCAATATAGTTCACATCCATCCACTTACCTCCTTCTGTGCTGCCACTGCCCTCGGGCAAGCCACCATCATCCCTCCCTTACACAGCTGCAGTACCTCCTTGCTCTTCTCTCCGCTTCATTCTCCACACAACAGCCAGAGTAAGGCTGCAAAAACCCCAATCTTATCATTTACCCCTTGCACACTTGACCACTTAAAATCATTCACCAGCATCTCATTGCTCTGTAGATAATGCTCAAATCTTTCCCACGGCCCATGAGACCCTGTGTGCTCTGGCCCTGCCCCCCCTGCCCCACCCCCATCTCCACAGTCTCCCCTCACTCACTGAATTTCTGCCACATTCAGCCCGTTCTACTTCAGGGTCTTTGCACATACTGTTGGTCCCGAAAGGAATGTTCCTCCCCGACCCACACCCAATTTTGTCCAACTGTCCTCTTCCTTGGTTCAGGTCCACTTGTTTTTTTTTTTTTTTTTTTTTTTTTGAGATGGAGTCTTGCTCTGTCGCCCAGGCTGGAGTGCAGTGGTGTGACCTCGGCTCACTGACCCCTCTGCTTCCCAGGTTCAAGCAATTCTCCTGCCTCAGCCTCCCGAGTAGCTGGGATTACAGGTGTCTGCCACCACACCGGGCTAATTTTTGTATTTTTAGTAGAGATAGGGTTTCATATGTTGGCCAGGGTGGTCTCGAACTCCTGACTCAGGTGATCCACCCACCTTGTCCTCCCCAAATGCTGGGATTACAGGCGTGAGCCACCGAGCCTGGCCCACTTGTCTCTCTGATCCCAGCTCTGTTTCACTTCCCAGGGAGCACCTCCCCTAACCTCTGTTCCAGTTTGGGTCCTTTGAGAAGCGCATATCAAAATGGAATTAGATATGCGGGAGATTTATTGGGGGTTAATGATGTGAAGGATGAACAGCTGACCCACTGGTAATATCCCTTCTGTGTTTGGTCTTTGAACCAGAGCTACCTGGGGAAGGAGAAGTCTTGGTGTCACGCTGGGGGAGGTCTGAAGGTGTAGCAGTTGGAAGCTGTCGGCCAACCACATGCCTCACAAAAGGGTCTCTTCAAGGGATACATGCATAGCACCCCTCCATGGCCACACAGCAGCTCCCTGAACCAGAACGTGTTCCTTTGATACACAGTCATAGGACAATGTTCCCTCTTTTCAGAGAACGGAACTGGGCTGCAGTTATACCCCTTGTGAGTGTTATTTTTATTGAAGGTCTGTCTCTTCTTGAGAACAGGGACAATGGACCTGCTGGCCATTGTGTCTCTCAGCCATGACACAGTGTGTTCAATAAATGCCTGCAAGAAAAAATGAAAGAATGAATGAGTGATTCGTGACCAAGCCAGTCTCTCTGCATTCCCTAGTCCTAATTCACAAAACAGAATCTGATGGCCCAGCTCACCTTTTCCACTCAGGCTGTGGGACACCGAGGGGCTGATGCTGACCCCGTCCATCAGTTACGTGGGGGAGGGGAGTTGTGTTACAAATCTGGGATGCCACATTGGATTTCTCTAGAATGAGTACCTTGGAACCGCCACAAAGTCTTTGTGTATCTTTTTTTTTTTTTTTTTTTTTTGGTAAAAGCATGGCACTCCTTCACCTGACTTAATCTTCTAGAGACTCTAGACTGGAGTGACTCTAGACTGTGCAGTCTCTAGACTGGAGTAGTGCAGACACCTGTGAGTCCTCATCCCTCTAACATGAACTGTCCCCAGGGAATAGTTACAGGTCCTTATGCTTGAGGCTTTAAATACACAAACAAAGCAGCACCCCCTCTGCTTCCCCAGAAACCTTCCCTCTGTTTCATTTTCCCTGAGATGTTCTAGTTGAGACAAAGACAGCATCTCAGGTCTGGAAACTTCTTCCTGGAGCTTACTCACATGGAATGAAAATACAGCGGCGTTAGAAACAGGGCCGTAGATTCAGACTAGACCTGAGTTCAAATCCCAGCCCCTTCGCTTCCAAGCTCTAGGACTGTTACTTAACCTCTCTGAGCCCCCTTTTCTCATCTCTAAAATGGAATTAGCAAAATAACAAAACCAAACAGGCAGTTATGAAGATGAAGCAAAATGTCTCCAGTAGTGGCTCCAAGTTCAGGGCACATTAGCTTATTAGTAGCTCTGAAAAATCCTGCAGTGAAGAAACCCAGCTTTCCCCAAGCATATTTGGCAGCAGGTTTGTGAAGCACAACCACACACGAGATTCTGGTGTTCTTTATAAAGCAATTTGGGAAACGCTGCTCTAGAGAATGTAGCTTTTCTCTTTAGATCACTGTGGACCTTCAAAACTACCACAAATAAGATCCAGATGGCTTTGGCCTCCTGAAAAACCCTTCTGAATTGAATTTGGAGGGGGTTATATCTCTGGATTTCATTGAGGAATCTTGGAACTCTCCAACATGTTCATCACTGTGTGAACTGCAGGGATGTCATGGATGACATACATCGTGTGATGTTCCTCTCTTTAATGCTAATGGAAACTTTCTCCAGTCAAAGTTGGTCATGGTCATAGCGGCATGGAATGTTTTCAGTGTGCAGAAGGTTAGAGGCCAGCTCATTTCACCTCTTCATTTTGTGGATGAGCAAACAGGTCCAGTTAGAAAATCAAGTGACTCACCCAGGGACAGACAGAACGACGGGCAGAGCTCAGAACTCAGATCCAGCTGTTGTGCATTGAATGGACACTGCTGGACCCTCAGGAAGATGACAGCTCCTTGGTTAGAAACAGAAACATGAAGGACCACCCGGTGGGGACTGGGAGGTCCCTTGGCCCTTGGCTCCTTCTTCTGACGTGGCTATGAGGAGGGAGGTGAGGAGAAGGGCAGGATTATGGTGGAAG
>NW_022316201.1:0-1421 GCF_002776525.5 Piliocolobus tephrosceles
CCTGCCTGCCAAGCACCCCATCAAGGACATCTCTGCCTGTATTAGTCATCTGAGGCTGCGTAACAAATTACCCCAAAATTTAGTGACTGCAGCAGCCAACCCCCAAGATGGCCATAAAGACCCTTACCTCCTGGAATTGGTGCCCTTGCATAGTCTCCTCCCTGATGGTATCACAGCAGCTCTGAACAGAATACAACAGAAGTGATTATGCGGCTTCTACGGTCAAGGGTGGGTCATAAAAGACATTGCACCTGTGCTTCACTTGCCCGGAACACGTCCCACTGCATTGCATTGGGATTTCCAAATGAATACACAGGCACGGCCCTGGCCTAGCCCTGAGGAGCCAAGAGGTAGAAGCAAAGCCTCCGCTGAGTCCTAAAATCTGATCCTCCCTGAATGCGCAGGAAACCCAGGTCTCTGAAGCATGTTCCATGAATGACACTCACCCTTCAGAACAGGCTTTCGAGCCCTCCAGGGTGTCAGGGAACACATCTGATCGATGTATCCACACTCAAGTGGAGCATCAGACAGAACCCCAGGCCCTATCTCCCTCCTGGACCACACTGGAGGGCTTTCTCAGGGACCTCCTGCAGCCAGCGTCCACCACTGTGGTCAGCTAAAGGAGGAATCACGGTTCCCACCAGCGAGGCGTGAGGGGACACACGTCCAGGCTGGATGGCAGAGGCTGGGCTCTAGACTCAGTGCTTCACTCCCTCCACTCCCACCACCTCTGCTGACCAGCTGTCTCCACTCCTGTCTGTGCCTTTCCCCTTGGGGAGAGCCCAGAGCATTCTCCAACTCCCTTTCCATCAACAGCCTCCTGGCTCTCCCGCCCACGCACTTCCCACTTCCACTCCTCCTCTCCCCTTCCTGGCTTAGTGCCTTCCCCCAGGCCTGCCTTGTCTCCCTGGTTCTCATGTGAACATCATTTTTCTTTTCTTCCCTTTTGCTAAATGTCCTTGCTCATGTGATGTGGCATTGAGTATACATCTCCGGGCACATTTGTGTGTGTGTGTGTGTGTGTGCACGCACACACACGCCTGACCTGACCCGTGCTCCACAGTGGAGGGCTGAGCTGTGAGGAGGCCGGGGGTGGGGGATGGTGGCAGAGACCCGGTCCCTTTTACGTCTCCTAGAAAAAGGCTCCATGCTCTAGACCCTGTCCACCTCCAGCCTCACGTCTCTCCGGAGGCACTCAGCTCTGTCTGGTCTCTCTTCCCCGCTTTCTCTTCTCAGCCCGGGGTTTCCGGTTCTAATCCCCATCCATCATTAGGCTAACTACTGCTTGTTCTTTAAGATTCAGTTCAAGTGTCGCCTCCTCCCAGAAGCTTCCTTGAGCCCTCGCGTCTGGCTGGATGCCCCGTATGGCAGCGATCCACTGCCTCATCCAGGACACGCTGCGTGAGAGCCAGGATCTGCTC
>NW_022316202.1:0-1421 GCF_002776525.5 Piliocolobus tephrosceles
GAGCAGATCCTGGCTCTCACGCAGCGTGTCCTGGATGAGGCAGTGGATCGCTGCCATACGGGGCATCCAGCCAGACGCGAGGGCTCAAGGAAGCTTCTGGGAGGAGGCGACACTTGAACTGAATCTTAAAGAACAAGCAGTAGTTAGCCTAATGATGGATGGGGATTAGAACCGGAAACCCCGGGCTGAGAAGAGAAAGCGGGGAAGAGAGACCAGACAGAGCTGAGTGCCTCCGGAGAGACGTGAGGCTGGAGGTGGACAGGGTCTAGAGCATGGAGCCTTTTTCTAGGAGACGTAAAAGGGACCGGGTCTCTGCCACCATCCCCCACCCCCGGCCTCCTCACAGCTCAGCCCTCCACTGTGGAGCACGGGTCAGGTCAGGCGTGTGTGTGCGTGCACACACACACACACACACACAAATGTGCCCGGAGATGTATACTCAATGCCACATCACATGAGCAAGGACATTTAGCAAAAGGGAAGAAAAGAAAAATGATGTTCACATGAGAACCAGGGAGACAAGGCAGGCCTGGGGGAAGGCACTAAGCCAGGAAGGGGAGAGGAGGAGTGGAAGTGGGAAGTGCGTGGGCGGGAGAGCCAGGAGGCTGTTGATGGAAAGGGAGTTGGAGAATGCTCTGGGCTCTCCCCAAGGGGAAAGGCACAGACAGGAGTGGAGACAGCTGGTCAGCAGAGGTGGTGGGAGTGGAGGGAGTGAAGCACTGAGTCTAGAGCCCAGCCTCTGCCATCCAGCCTGGACGTGTGTCCCCTCACGCCTCGCTGGTGGGAACCGTGATTCCTCCTTTAGCTGACCACAGTGGTGGACGCTGGCTGCAGGAGGTCCCTGAGAAAGCCCTCCAGTGTGGTCCAGGAGGGAGATAGGGCCTGGGGTTCTGTCTGATGCTCCACTTGAGTGTGGATACATCGATCAGATGTGTTCCCTGACACCCTGGAGGGCTCGAAAGCCTGTTCTGAAGGGTGAGTGTCATTCATGGAACATGCTTCAGAGACCTGGGTTTCCTGCGCATTCAGGGAGGATCAGATTTTAGGACTCAGCGGAGGCTTTGCTTCTACCTCTTGGCTCCTCAGGGCTAGGCCAGGGCCGTGCCTGTGTATTCATTTGGAAATCCCAATGCAATGCAGTGGGACGTGTTCCGGGCAAGTGAAGCACAGGTGCAATGTCTTTTATGACCCACCCTTGACCGTAGAAGCCGCATAATCACTTCTGTTGTATTCTGTTCAGAGCTGCTGTGATACCATCAGGGAGGAGACTATGCAAGGGCACCAATTCCAGGAGGTAAGGGTCTTTATGGCCATCTTGGGGGTTGGCTGCTGCAGTCACTAAATTTTGGGGTAATTTGTTACGCAGCCTCAGATGACTAATACAGGCAGAGATGTCCTTGATGGGGTGCTTGGCAGGCAGG
>NW_022316203.1:0-1389 GCF_002776525.5 Piliocolobus tephrosceles
CCTGCCCCACCTTACCTGCCTGCCAAGCACCCCATCAAGGACATCTCCGCCTGTATTAGTCATCTAAGGCTGCGTAACTAATTACCCCAAAATTTAGTGACTGCAGCAGACAACCCCCAAGATGGCCATAAAGACCCTTACCTCCTGGAATTGGCGCCCTTGCATATCCCTGATGGTATCACAGCAGCTCTGAACAGAACACAACAGAAGTGATTATGCGGCTTCTAAGGTCAAGGATGGGTCATAAAAGACATTGCACCTGTGCTTCACTTGCCCGGAACATGTCCCACTGCATTGCATTGGGATTTCCAAATGAATACACAGGCACGTCCCTGGCCTAGCCCTGAGGAGCCAAGAGGTAGAAGCAAAGCCTCTGCTGAGTCCTAAAATCTAATCCTCCCTGAATGCACAGGGAACCCAGGTCTCTGAGGCATGTTCCATGAACGACACTCACCCTTCAGAACAGGCTTTCGAGCCCTCCAGGATGTCAGGGAACACATCTGACCAATGTATCCACACTAAAGTGGAGCATCAGACAGAACCCCAGGCCCTATCTCCCTCCCAGATCACACTGGAGGGCTTTCTCAGGGACCTCCTGCAGCCAGTGTCCACCACTATGGTCAGCTAAAGGAGGAACCATGGTTCCCACCGGCGAGGCGTGAGGGGACACGGGTCCAGGCTGGATGGTGGAGGCTGGGCTCTAGACTCAGTGCTTCACTCCCTCCACTCCCACCACCTCTGCTGACCAGCTGTCTCCACTCCTGTCTGTGCCTTTCCCCTTGGGGAGAGCCCAGAGCATTCTCCAACTCCCTTTCCATCAACAGCCTCCTGCTCTCCTGCCCACGCACTTCCCACTTCCACTCCTCCTCTCCCCTTCCTGGCTGAGTGCCTTCTCCCAGGCCTGCCATCTCTCCCTGGTTCTCATGTGAACGTCATTTTTCTTTTCTTCCCTTTTGCTAAATGTCCTTGCTCATGTGATGTGGCATTGAGTATACATCTCCGGGCACATTCGTGTGTGTGTGTGTGTGCACGCACACACGCGCCTGACCTGACCCATGCTCCACAGCGGAGGGCTGAGCTGTGAGGAGGCCGGGGGTGGGGGATGGTGGCAGAGACCCGGTCCCTTTTACGTCTCCTAGAAAAAGGCTCCATGCTCTAGACCCTGTCCACCTCCAGCCTCACGTCTCTCCAGAGGCACTCAGCTCTGTCTGGTCTCTCTTCCCAGCTTTCTCTCCTCAGCCCGGGGTTTCCGGTTCTAATCCCCATCCATCATTAGGCTAACTACTGCTTGTTCTTTAAGATTCAGCTCAAGTGTCGCCTCCTCCCAGAAGCTTCCTTGAGCCCTCGCGTCTGGCTGGATGCCCCGTATGGCAGCGGTCCACTGCCTCA
>NW_022316204.1:0-1389 GCF_002776525.5 Piliocolobus tephrosceles
TGAGGCAGTGGACCGCTGCCATACGGGGCATCCAGCCAGACGCGAGGGCTCAAGGAAGCTTCTGGGAGGAGGCGACACTTGAGCTGAATCTTAAAGAACAAGCAGTAGTTAGCCTAATGATGGATGGGGATTAGAACCGGAAACCCCGGGCTGAGGAGAGAAAGCTGGGAAGAGAGACCAGACAGAGCTGAGTGCCTCTGGAGAGACGTGAGGCTGGAGGTGGACAGGGTCTAGAGCATGGAGCCTTTTTCTAGGAGACGTAAAAGGGACCGGGTCTCTGCCACCATCCCCCACCCCCGGCCTCCTCACAGCTCAGCCCTCCGCTGTGGAGCATGGGTCAGGTCAGGCGCGTGTGTGCGTGCACACACACACACACACGAATGTGCCCGGAGATGTATACTCAATGCCACATCACATGAGCAAGGACATTTAGCAAAAGGGAAGAAAAGAAAAATGACGTTCACATGAGAACCAGGGAGAGATGGCAGGCCTGGGAGAAGGCACTCAGCCAGGAAGGGGAGAGGAGGAGTGGAAGTGGGAAGTGCGTGGGCAGGAGAGCAGGAGGCTGTTGATGGAAAGGGAGTTGGAGAATGCTCTGGGCTCTCCCCAAGGGGAAAGGCACAGACAGGAGTGGAGACAGCTGGTCAGCAGAGGTGGTGGGAGTGGAGGGAGTGAAGCACTGAGTCTAGAGCCCAGCCTCCACCATCCAGCCTGGACCCGTGTCCCCTCACGCCTCGCCGGTGGGAACCATGGTTCCTCCTTTAGCTGACCATAGTGGTGGACACTGGCTGCAGGAGGTCCCTGAGAAAGCCCTCCAGTGTGATCTGGGAGGGAGATAGGGCCTGGGGTTCTGTCTGATGCTCCACTTTAGTGTGGATACATTGGTCAGATGTGTTCCCTGACATCCTGGAGGGCTCGAAAGCCTGTTCTGAAGGGTGAGTGTCGTTCATGGAACATGCCTCAGAGACCTGGGTTCCCTGTGCATTCAGGGAGGATTAGATTTTAGGACTCAGCAGAGGCTTTGCTTCTACCTCTTGGCTCCTCAGGGCTAGGCCAGGGACGTGCCTGTGTATTCATTTGGAAATCCCAATGCAATGCAGTGGGACATGTTCCGGGCAAGTGAAGCACAGGTGCAATGTCTTTTATGACCCATCCTTGACCTTAGAAGCCGCATAATCACTTCTGTTGTGTTCTGTTCAGAGCTGCTGTGATACCATCAGGGATATGCAAGGGCGCCAATTCCAGGAGGTAAGGGTCTTTATGGCCATCTTGGGGGTTGTCTGCTGCAGTCACTAAATTTTGGGGTAATTAGTTACGCAGCCTTAGATGACTAATACAGGCGGAGATGTCCTTGATGGGGTGCTTGGCAGGCAGGTAAGGTGGGGCAGG
>NW_022316205.1:0-1776 GCF_002776525.5 Piliocolobus tephrosceles
CAGTCAGTCTATTTTTGCTTGTCAATGGGGTGAATCACAGTACACTTAGACAAGACTCCCACAAGGATTTAAAAGCTCTCCTACAATCTTTGAAGAGGCACTGGCCTCAGACCTTAAAGCATACACTCCACCGAATAGTGACTGTGTCTTGCTCCAGGACATTGATGATCTTCTTCTAGCAGTCCCAAGCCGAGAGGACTGCTTCCAAGCGACCCATGACCTCCTGCACCTGCTATGGAAGGCAGGATATAAAGTGTCAAGGAAAAAGGCTCAAATCTGCCTAAAAGTGACCAGTATTTAGGTTTCTTTATAAGCCATAGGAAAAGATGGCTCAGTAGCAAATGGAAGCAGGCTCTTTATGTGCTTTCTACTCCAATCACCCAGTGACAAGAGAGTTCCTATGGGCAGCAAGGTTCTGCGGCTTCTGGATCCCAAATTTCTTGCTTGTGGCTAAGCCATTATATGAAGCCAAAAAGAGGGGAAAAAGGAGCCCTTCCTCTGGAAGGCCGACCAGGAGAAGGCATTTAAGAAAATCAAAGAAACTTTGACTCAGGCCCTAGCTTTAGGACTGCCAGATCTAACTAAGCCTTTCTTTTTATATGTCCTTGAGCAAAAGGGAACGGCTGTAAGAGTTCTAACTCAAGCCCTAGGGTCATGACATCACCCCGTGGCACACTTATCCAGGCAATAGAATTCTGTGGCACTTGGATGGCCTCCTTGTTTTAAGGTACTAGCTGTCACTGCTTTGCTGGCACAGGAAGCTAATCAACTGACTTTAGGACAGCAACTGACAATCCAGGTACCACACTCAGTTATAACTTTGACCGACCAAAGGGGGCATCATTGGTTATCAAATCCAAGAATATCTCAATGAAAAGGGCTCCTATGTGAAAATCCCTGCATAACTTTAGAGACTGTGAATACCCTAAACCCAGCTACCTTGCTCCCCATTGAATCAATGTCAGGAAGCCCCCTTCATTGCTGAGTGGATGTGGTAGATGAAGTGTTCTCAAGCCAGAGAGATTTGACAGATCGACCCCTCAGAGACCTAGACATTCAATATGTTACTGATGGGAGCAGCTTCATACTGGAGGGGTCTGCCACACTGGGTATGCAGTGGTGACTTTGGACTCAGTAGTAGAGGCACAGTCTTTGTCCACAGGAACTTCCTCTCAGAAAGCAGAGCTGATAGATCTGATAGCAGCAAATATTTACACAGAGTTTAAATATGCTTTAGCCACTTTGCATGTTCATGGGGCTACTTACGAAGAAAAAGGACTCGTAACTCCTGGAGGTAAAGAAATAAAGTACAATGAAGAAATTCTACGACTCTTAGATGTGGTATGGGCCCCCAAACAGGTAGCAGTAATGCAATGTAGGCAAAAGACAGGAACATTAGAGGCTAAAGGACACAGAAAAGCAGACAAAGAGGCAAAGCAACCTGCAATGGCGACTCCACCTTCTAAAAAAGAAGCCTTAGATTTGCCCCTCCTCCTGGAGATTGAGGTCCAGTGACCCCAAACGACATTCCAAATAAAAGGGCTTGGTTGGCCCAGGAAAATAGGAATTACACTGAAAGAGGATGGTGCAAATTCTCCAACATGAGGCTAGCCATACCTGAAATGTTGGCCCCCAGATTTGTAAAACAGTTCCACCAAGGCACTCACAGGAGAAAAACGGCACTAGAGACATGATTAAGGCATCATTTCTATGTGCTATGACTCACCGCTATTACTTGAGCCATTTGTAAACAGTGTTTAACTTGTGCTCAGAACA
>NW_022316206.1:0-1776 GCF_002776525.5 Piliocolobus tephrosceles
TGTTCTGAGCACAAGTTAAACACTGTTTACAAATGGCTCAAGTAATAGCGGTGAGTCATAGCACATAGAAATGATGCCTTAATCATGTCTCTAGTGCCGTTTTTCTCCTGTGAGTGCCTTGGTGGAACTGTTTTACAAATCTGGGGGCCAACATTTCAGGTATGGCTAGCCTCATGTTGGAGAATTTGCACCATCCTCTTTCAGTGTAATTCCTATTTTCCTGGGCCAACCAAGCCCTTTTATTTGGAATGTCGTTTGGGGTCACTGGACCTCAATCTCCAGGAGGAGGGGCAAATCTAAGGCTTCTTTTTTAGAAGGTGGAGTCGCCATTGCAGGTTGCTTTGCCTCTTTGTCTGCTTTTCTGTGTCCTTTAGCCTCTAATGTTCCTGTCTTTTGCCTACATTGCATTACTGCTACCTGTTTGGGGGCCCATACCACATCTAAGAGTCGTAGAATTTCTTCATTGTACTTTATTTCTTTACCTCCAGGAGTTACGAGTCCTTTTTCTTCGTAAGTAGCCCCATGAACATGCAAAGTGGCTAAAGCATATTTAAACTCTGTGTAAATATTTGCTGCTATCAGATCTATCAGCTCTGCTTTCTGAGAGGAAGTTCCTGTGGACAAAGACTGTGCCTCTACTACTGAGTCCAAAGTCACCACTGCATACCCAGTGTGGCAGACCCCTCCAGTATGAAGCTGCTCCCATCAGTAACATATTGAATGTCTAGGTCTCTGAGGGGTCGATCTGTCAAATCTCTCTGGCTTGAGAACACTTCATCTACCACATCCACTCAGCAATGAAGGGGGCTTCCTGACATTGATTCAATGGGGAGCAAGGTAGCTGGGTTTAGGGTATTCACAGTCTCTAAAGTTATGCAGGGATTTTCACATAGGAGCCCTTTTCATTGAGATATTCTTGGATTTGATAACCAATGATGCCCCCTTTGGTCGGTCAAAGTTATAACTGAGTGTGGTACCTGGATTGTCAGTTGCTGTCCTAAAGTCAGTTGATTAGCTTCCTGTGCCAGCAAAGCAGTGACAGCTAGTACCTTAAAACAAGGAGGCCATCCAAGTGCCACAGAATTCTATTGCCTGGATAAGTGTGCCACGGGGTGATGTCATGACCCTAGGGCTTGAGTTAGAACTCTTACAGCCGTTCCCTTTTGCTCAAGGACATATAAAAAGAAAGGCTTAGTTAGATCTGGCAGTCCTAAAGCTAGGGCCTGAGTCAAAGTTTCTTTGATTTTCTTAAATGCCTTCTCCTGGTCGGCCTTCCAGAGGAAGGGCTCCTTTTTCCCCTCTTTTTGGCTTCATATAATGGCTTAGCCACAAGCAAGAAATTTGGGATCCAGAAGCCGCAGAACCTTGCTGCCCATAGGAACTCTCTTGTCACTGGGTGATTGGAGTAGAAAGCACATAAAGAGCCTGCTTCCATTTGCTACTGAGCCATCTTTTCCTATGGCTTATAAAGAAACCTAAATACTGGTCACTTTTAGGCAGATTTGAGCCTTTTTCCTTGACACTTTATATCCTGCCTTCCATAGCAGGTGCAGGAGGTCATGGGTCGCTTGGAAGCAGTCCTCTCGGCTTGGGACTGCTAGAAGAAGATCATCAATGTCCTGGAGCAAGACACAGTCACTATTCGGTGGAGTGTATGCTTTAAGGTCTGAGGCCAGTGCCTCTTCAAAGATTGTAGGAGAGCTTTTAAATCCTTGTGGGAGTCTTGTCTAAGTGTACTGTGATTCACCCCATTGACAAGCAAAAATAGACTGACTG
>NW_022316207.1:0-1749 GCF_002776525.5 Piliocolobus tephrosceles
TGGGGTGAATCACAGTACACTTGGACAAGACTCCCACAAGGATTTAAAAACTCTCCTACAATCTTTGAAGAGGCACTGGCCTCAGACCTTAAAGCAAATACCCCACAGAATAGTGACTGTGTCTTGCTCCAGTACATTGATGATCTTCTTCTAGCAGTCCCAAGCCGAGAAGACTGCTTCCAAGCGACCCAAGACCTCCTGCACCTGCTATGGAAGGCAGGATATAAAGTGCCAAGGAAAAAGGCTCAAATCTGCCTAAAAGTGACGAGTATTTAGTCTTCCATATAAGCCAAAGGAAAAGATGGCTCAGTAGCAAATGGAAGCAGGCTCTTTATGTGCTTTCTACTCCAATCACCCAGTGACAAAAGAGTTCCTATGGGCAGCAGAGTTCTGCTGCTTCTGGATCCCAAATTTCTTGCTTGTGGCTAAGCCATTATATGAAGCCAAAAAGAGGGGAATAAGGAGCCCTTCCTCTGGAAGGCCAACCAGGTGAAGGCCTTTGAGAAAATCAAAGACACTTTGACTCAGGCGCCAGCTTTAGGACTGCCAGATCTAACTAAGCCTTTCTCTTTATATGTCCATAAGCCAAAGGGAACGGCTGTAAGAGTTCTAACTCAAGCCATAGAGTCATGACATCACCCCGTGGCACACTTATCCAGGCAATTGAATTCTGTGGCACTTGGATGGCCTCCTTGTTTTAAGGTACTAGCTGTCACTGTTTGCTGGCACAGGAAGCTAATCAACTGAATTTAGGACAGCAACTGACAATCCAGGTACCACACTCAGTTATAACTTTGACCGACCAAAGGGGGCAGCATTGGTTATCAAATTCGAGAATATCTCAATAAAAATGGCTCCTATGTGAAAAGCCCTGCATAACTTTAGAAACTGTGAATACCCTAAATCCAGCTACCTTGCTCCCCATTGAATGAATGTCAGGAAGCCCCCTTCATTGCTGAGTGGATGTGGTAGATGAAGTGTTCTCCAGCCAGAGAAATTTGACAGACCAGCCCCTCAGAGACCTGGACATTGAATATTTTACTGATGGTAGCAGCTTCATACTAGAGGGGTCTGCCACACTGGGTATGCAGTGGTGACTTCGGACTTAGTAGTAGAGGCACAGTCTTTGTCTACAGGAACTTCCTCTCAGAAAGCAGAGCTGATAGGTCTGATAGCAGCAAATATTTACAGAGAGTCTAAACATGCTGTAGCCACTTTGCATGTTCATGGGGTTACTTACAAAGAAAAAGGACTCGTAACTCCTGGAGATAAAGAAATAAAGTACAATGAAGAAATTCTACGACTCTTAGATGTGGTATGGGCCCCCAAACAGGTAGCAGTAATGCAATGTAGGCAAAAGACAGGAACATTAGAGGCTAAAGGACACAGAAAAGCAGACAAAGAGGCAAAGCAAGCTGCAATGGCGACTCCACCTTCTAAAAAAGAAGCCTTAGCTTTGCCCCTCCTCCCGGAGATTGGGGTCCAGTAACCCCAAACTACATTCCAAATAAAAGGGCTTGGTTTGCCCAGGAAAATGGGAATTACACTGAAAGAGGATGGTGCAAATTCTCCAATACGAGGCTAGCCATACCTGAAATGTTGGCCCCCAGATTTGTAAAACAGTTCCACCAAGGAACTCACAGGAGAAAAACGGCACTAGAGACATGATTAGGGCATCATTTCTATGTGCTATGACTCTCCACTATTACTTGAACCATTTGTAAACAGTGTTTAACTTGTGCTCAGAAC
>NW_022316208.1:0-1749 GCF_002776525.5 Piliocolobus tephrosceles
GTTCTGAGCACAAGTTAAACACTGTTTACAAATGGTTCAAGTAATAGTGGAGAGTCATAGCACATAGAAATGATGCCCTAATCATGTCTCTAGTGCCGTTTTTCTCCTGTGAGTTCCTTGGTGGAACTGTTTTACAAATCTGGGGGCCAACATTTCAGGTATGGCTAGCCTCGTATTGGAGAATTTGCACCATCCTCTTTCAGTGTAATTCCCATTTTCCTGGGCAAACCAAGCCCTTTTATTTGGAATGTAGTTTGGGGTTACTGGACCCCAATCTCCGGGAGGAGGGGCAAAGCTAAGGCTTCTTTTTTAGAAGGTGGAGTCGCCATTGCAGCTTGCTTTGCCTCTTTGTCTGCTTTTCTGTGTCCTTTAGCCTCTAATGTTCCTGTCTTTTGCCTACATTGCATTACTGCTACCTGTTTGGGGGCCCATACCACATCTAAGAGTCGTAGAATTTCTTCATTGTACTTTATTTCTTTATCTCCAGGAGTTACGAGTCCTTTTTCTTTGTAAGTAACCCCATGAACATGCAAAGTGGCTACAGCATGTTTAGACTCTCTGTAAATATTTGCTGCTATCAGACCTATCAGCTCTGCTTTCTGAGAGGAAGTTCCTGTAGACAAAGACTGTGCCTCTACTACTAAGTCCGAAGTCACCACTGCATACCCAGTGTGGCAGACCCCTCTAGTATGAAGCTGCTACCATCAGTAAAATATTCAATGTCCAGGTCTCTGAGGGGCTGGTCTGTCAAATTTCTCTGGCTGGAGAACACTTCATCTACCACATCCACTCAGCAATGAAGGGGGCTTCCTGACATTCATTCAATGGGGAGCAAGGTAGCTGGATTTAGGGTATTCACAGTTTCTAAAGTTATGCAGGGCTTTTCACATAGGAGCCATTTTTATTGAGATATTCTCGAATTTGATAACCAATGCTGCCCCCTTTGGTCGGTCAAAGTTATAACTGAGTGTGGTACCTGGATTGTCAGTTGCTGTCCTAAATTCAGTTGATTAGCTTCCTGTGCCAGCAAACAGTGACAGCTAGTACCTTAAAACAAGGAGGCCATCCAAGTGCCACAGAATTCAATTGCCTGGATAAGTGTGCCACGGGGTGATGTCATGACTCTATGGCTTGAGTTAGAACTCTTACAGCCGTTCCCTTTGGCTTATGGACATATAAAGAGAAAGGCTTAGTTAGATCTGGCAGTCCTAAAGCTGGCGCCTGAGTCAAAGTGTCTTTGATTTTCTCAAAGGCCTTCACCTGGTTGGCCTTCCAGAGGAAGGGCTCCTTATTCCCCTCTTTTTGGCTTCATATAATGGCTTAGCCACAAGCAAGAAATTTGGGATCCAGAAGCAGCAGAACTCTGCTGCCCATAGGAACTCTTTTGTCACTGGGTGATTGGAGTAGAAAGCACATAAAGAGCCTGCTTCCATTTGCTACTGAGCCATCTTTTCCTTTGGCTTATATGGAAGACTAAATACTCGTCACTTTTAGGCAGATTTGAGCCTTTTTCCTTGGCACTTTATATCCTGCCTTCCATAGCAGGTGCAGGAGGTCTTGGGTCGCTTGGAAGCAGTCTTCTCGGCTTGGGACTGCTAGAAGAAGATCATCAATGTACTGGAGCAAGACACAGTCACTATTCTGTGGGGTATTTGCTTTAAGGTCTGAGGCCAGTGCCTCTTCAAAGATTGTAGGAGAGTTTTTAAATCCTTGTGGGAGTCTTGTCCAAGTGTACTGTGATTCACCCCA
>NW_022316209.1:0-1766 GCF_002776525.5 Piliocolobus tephrosceles
GGAATGAGCCACATTTTCTGCTAACTGGAGAAACAAGTTCCTTGTTTTTTTTTGGAAGCTCTGGTGCTGGGAGATTTAGCTCATTATAAAAGGCTTGAAACACTGGTTTGGGAGAGCGCATGTGGACCTCCCCTCGACTAAAATGGCGACTTGGGGGTTTAACCTTGTCCTATTGATCCTCAGGGTTACACGTTCTCTTTTTTTCTAACGGGAGTGTAGGAGATTAGTGATTATTAGTTCTAGTAGGTTACAGTGACCGGTAGCACAGGAGGGGTTGGCTTCTTTTTTTTTTGAAAGGGAAATGGGGCTTTTTTTTGCCCTTTTTCTAAGTAGCCTAAATAACACATGGCCAATAGGCACAATTTTCACACGCCTCTGCCTCATGACAAACGTATTTATTTCTACTGTGTAGCTCCTTTCTTCGTTAAGAGATGCACATCTTCATCTGAGCTTGTTACTATTAATGGCTGCACAAGCATCAAACTTAAAGTTTCTTGTTTGGGGATTCTTTTTCTTCTGTTCTAGTTATTATTTTACTTGACTCACCTAGGAAAGGACCAGTTCTTAAGGTTATTTGAAAAACAGTAGCCGGGCGCGGTGGCTCAAGCCTGTAATCCCAGCGCTTTGGGAGGCCGAGACGGGCGGATCACGAGGTCAGGAGATGGAGACCATCCTGGCTAACACGGTGAAACCCCGTCTCTACTAAAAATACAAAAAACTAGCCGGGCGAGGTGGCGGGCGCATGTAGTCCCAGCTACTCCTGAGGCTGAGGCAGGAGAATGGCGTGAACCCGGGAGGCGGAGCTTGCAGTGAGCTGAGATCCGGCCACTGCACTCCAGCCTGGGCCACAGAGCAAGACTCCGTCTCAAAAAAAAAAAAAAAGAAAAACGGTGGTAGCCGGGCACGGTGGCTCACGCCTGTAATCCCAGCACTTTGGGAGGCTGAGGCGAGCGGATCACGAGGTCAGGAGATCAAGACCATCCTGGCTAACACGATGAAACGCTGTCTCTATTAAAAATACAAACAATTAGCTGGGTGTGGTGGCGGCGCCTGTAGTCCCAGCTACTCAGGAGGCTGAGGCAGGAGAATGGGTGAACCCGAGAGGCGACGCGGAGGTTGTAGTGAGCCGAGATCACACCACTGCACTCCAGCCTGGATGTTTTTGAGACTGCGTCTCAAAAAAAATAAAAAAATAAAAAATAAAAATAAAATAAAATGGTGGTTGCAGGGAGCTTACTTAGATGGGTGATAACATATATTAGGTTGGTCATTTCCTGGGGTACATACTTTTTACTGAGTGGCATTGTACAAATAAGTTCCTTTTAACATTCCTGTACATTCATAATAACTATAGAACAGAAAGATTGTTTTAATTTGCTGTCCTCACTCAGTGACCTGATGAATACACTGGGAACAGTCCTTAGTTTGAGGAAGGTCAGGTGAAGCCTTTACTGTACTAGTCTAAAATGTAAGAAAAGTGAGTCCCATGATGAGCCTCCTCATGCTTCGGCCGTGTGTAGACCAGTCAGCTTCCGGGTGTGACTGGAGCGGGGCTTGTCGTCTTCTTCAGGGTCACTTTCGGGGGTTATGTGGGCTTGGTCTTGCCTCCCAGGTTTCAGGTGCAGGTTTTACACAGCAGTGGTGGATCCAGGTTGGGATTCCTTCTACTTTCACGGCGGTGGGTGTGGTCAGGATGACGGTCTGGGATCCTTTCCCCTGTGGGCGCAAAGGGGCTACATTCCAGTCCTTGATCCACACTCGATCAC
>NW_022316211.1:0-1766 GCF_002776525.5 Piliocolobus tephrosceles
GTGATCGAGTGTGGATCAAGGACTGGAATGTAGCCCCTTTGCGCCCACAGGGGAAAGGATCCCAGACCGTCATCCTGACCACACCCACCGCCGTGAAAGTAGAAGGAATCCCAACCTGGATCCACCACTGCTGTGTAAAACCTGCACCTGAAACCTGGGAGGCAAGACCAAGCCCACATAACCCCCGAAAGTGACCCTGAAGAAGACGACAAGCCCCGCTCCAGTCACACCCGGAAGCTGACTGGTCTACACACGGCCGAAGCATGAGGAGGCTCATCATGGGACTCACTTTTCTTACATTTTAGACTAGTACAGTAAAGGCTTCACCTGACCTTCCTCAAACTAAGGACTGTTCCCAGTGTATTCATCAGGTCACTGAGTGAGGACAGCAAATTAAAACAATCTTTCTGTTCTATAGTTATTATGAATGTACAGGAATGTTAAAAGGAACTTATTTGTACAATGCCACTCAGTAAAAAGTATGTACCCCAGGAAATGACCAACCTAATATATGTTATCACCCATCTAAGTAAGCTCCCTGCAACCACCATTTTATTTTATTTTTATTTTTTATTTTTTTATTTTTTTTGAGACGCAGTCTCAAAAACATCCAGGCTGGAGTGCAGTGGTGTGATCTCGGCTCACTACAACCTCCGCGTCGCCTCTCGGGTTCACCCATTCTCCTGCCTCAGCCTCCTGAGTAGCTGGGACTACAGGCGCCGCCACCACACCCAGCTAATTGTTTGTATTTTTAATAGAGACAGCGTTTCATCGTGTTAGCCAGGATGGTCTTGATCTCCTGACCTCGTGATCCGCTCGCCTCAGCCTCCCAAAGTGCTGGGATTACAGGCGTGAGCCACCGTGCCCGGCTACCACCGTTTTTCTTTTTTTTTTTTTTTGAGACGGAGTCTTGCTCTGTGGCCCAGGCTGGAGTGCAGTGGCCGGATCTCAGCTCACTGCAAGCTCCGCCTCCCGGGTTCACGCCATTCTCCTGCCTCAGCCTCAGGAGTAGCTGGGACTACATGCGCCCGCCACCTCGCCCGGCTAGTTTTTTGTATTTTTAGTAGAGACGGGGTTTCACCGTGTTAGCCAGGATGGTCTCCATCTCCTGACCTCGTGATCCGCCCGTCTCGGCCTCCCAAAGCGCTGGGATTACAGGCTTGAGCCACCGCGCCCGGCTACTGTTTTTCAAATAACCTTAAGAACTGGTCCTTTCCTAGGTGAGTCAAGTAAAATAATAACTAGAACAGAAGAAAAAGAATCCCCAAACAAGAAACTTTAAGTTTGATGCTTGTGCAGCCATTAATAGTAACAAGCTCAGATGAAGATGTGCATCTCTTAACGAAGAAAGGAGCTACACAGTAGAAATAAATACGTTTGTCATGAGGCAGAGGCGTGTGAAAATTGTGCCTATTGGCCATGTGTTATTTAGGCTACTTAGAAAAAGGGCAAAAAAAAGCCCCATTTCCCTTTCAAAAAAAAAAGAAGCCAACCCCTCCTGTGCTACCGGTCACTGTAACCTACTAGAACTAATAATCACTAATCTCCTACACTCCCGTTAGAAAAAAAGAGAACGTGTAACCCTGAGGATCAATAGGACAAGGTTAAACCCCCAAGTCGCCATTTTAGTCGAGGGGAGGTCCACATGCGCTCTCCCAAACCAGTGTTTCAAGCCTTTTATAATGAGCTAAATCTCCCAGCACCAGAGCTTCCAAAAAAAAACAAGGAACTTGTTTCTCCAGTTAGCAGAAAATGTGGCTCATTCC
>NW_022316212.1:0-1741 GCF_002776525.5 Piliocolobus tephrosceles
GTTCTGGGCTGCGGCCAGGCCCTACCTGCCTCAGTCGATGTGCTCAGCCCATCCATTCTCACCCGGAGGGGTCCGGAATCGGATCTGATGGGGGGTCGTGAGATGACCCCAGCAGGTGCCCTGAAGAACCCCCTCCCCCAGTGGAAATCGGCTCAAGGAGGTCCTAATGACAGGACTCCTGGGGGGTCTTGGGTTTGGACCTGGGAAGCCGCCTGCGGCCCCTCTCCCACGCGGCCCCCTACCGGACCCCGGATCCAGCCGCTGCCAAGGCTGCAGCAGGAGATCCCCTGGCGCCCAGCGGCCACCATCGTCGTTTAAAGGGGACGCGGCCTGACTGCCAGCAGCGGAGCGCGGGGCGGCCCAGCCAATGCGCATGCGCGAGTGGCGAGCGGGTGCTGGCGTCACAGTGGTTCCCACGGTTGTCACAGAAACCACGCCCTGAGGCCTGGCAAACAGGAGCCCTCCGTGGCAGTGCTTGGGTGTCGGGGCTCCCAGGCTCCAGCCTGACCTCTCCACGGGGTCCACAGGACTGTCTCTGGATGCCAGGAGTCGTGGCAAAGGGCTGACCAGGATGTTGAAAGCACAGGGGGAGTCCGGGGGAGGCAGCGCCGCATCCCAGTCTCGGGCGCGCCCTGAGGCTGTTCTGGTGAGTTGCCCCAGAAGTCGTGCCCCAGTGATCTCGAGGACGGGTCGGCCTGCAGGCCCGTGGGCTGCTCTCTCAGCGGAGGGTCCTTCTGGTCGAGAGCCGAACCCCCGGCCCCGTAGCCTCAGCGGCTGCCTGGGGGTGTTTGTTTCTGCGCCACTGCAGTATGACTGTCTGTGTGTGTATGTGTTTGTGTGTCTCCCATTTTCCCTTCTCTCTGTCTCTGACTCTCTGTGAGTTTCTTGCCCTCTCTCTGTCAGTTGGTGTTTACGTGTGTGTGTGTGTGTTTGGAGGAACGTGCCCTGTGCGCCAAAGAGCCATTTCTTGCGTGACGGCCTGTCTTTGGTGAGCCTCCCTCTGGGTCTCTGCCTGGGTCATGTGTCTGCTTGTCAACCGTTTTCGCGGCGGTTCTACTTTGGGTTTGTGAAGGCCTGGACCACGTGAGGAGATGCGTGGCTCCAGGAGCAGTTGAAATCTCATCCCCAGCCAGTGCGGCCTCTTTTCATGGATCAAGAGGAACACACTCCAGCCGCCGACAAGAGCCGCACGGGAGCTCATTGTCCTGCAGGAGAGGAGCAGGCCCACACCACAGAAGAGGCTTGTATCTTCTCAGGGCTCTTCTCTGAGAAAAGAAGCCACACCACCACACAGGCTGAAAGAGGAAGCCGGGAATGGGAGATGGCCACAATCCCAGTCACTGGAACGCTGGCCTCACTGGACAAGCCACCCGTTTCACACCCCTCCCCTTAAGCCTGTGGCGGTTTCACGGTGCTGTACCTCGCCTGGGCTCTGGCCTCTGCTCTGTCCTTGCTCTGGCTGTGTATCCCCTGTTTCTCCGCGACGTAGATGCTTCTTGGTCTGGCTGGATGTCTTTCACAAGGATCGCTTCCCAGTCCATCAGGGAGACACTTCCTGGAGATGCCTGTCATGATTGCTTCTCTCTGCAGACCTGCTTCGGTTTGAGCCTATTTCCACCGGGGGAGGGGGAGCTTCAGGGTGCCTGCTGGGGTCTCAGGAATCCGCCTCAGATCCGACTCTGGACCCATCCGGCGGAGAAAGCATGGGCTGAGCACATCTAGTGAGGCAGGCAGTCTCTCG
>NW_022316213.1:0-1741 GCF_002776525.5 Piliocolobus tephrosceles
CGAGAGACTGCCTGCCTCACTAGATGTGCTCAGCCCATGCTTTCTCCGCCGGATGGGTCCAGAGTCGGATCTGAGGCGGATTCCTGAGACCCCAGCAGGCACCCTGAAGCTCCCCCTCCCCCGGTGGAAATAGGCTCAAACCGAAGCAGGTCTGCAGAGAGAAGCAATCATGACAGGCATCTCCAGGAAGTGTCTCCCTGATGGACTGGGAAGCGATCCTTGTGAAAGACATCCAGCCAGACCAAGAAGCATCTACGTCGCGGAGAAACAGGGGATACACAGCCAGAGCAAGGACAGAGCAGAGGCCAGAGCCCAGGCGAGGTACAGCACCGTGAAACCGCCACAGGCTTAAGGGGAGGGGTGTGAAACGGGTGGCTTGTCCAGTGAGGCCAGCGTTCCAGTGACTGGGATTGTGGCCATCTCCCATTCCCGGCTTCCTCTTTCAGCCTGTGTGGTGGTGTGGCTTCTTTTCTCAGAGAAGAGCCCTGAGAAGATACAAGCCTCTTCTGTGGTGTGGGCCTGCTCCTCTCCTGCAGGACAATGAGCTCCCGTGCGGCTCTTGTCGGCGGCTGGAGTGTGTTCCTCTTGATCCATGAAAAGAGGCCGCACTGGCTGGGGATGAGATTTCAACTGCTCCTGGAGCCACGCATCTCCTCACGTGGTCCAGGCCTTCACAAACCCAAAGTAGAACCGCCGCGAAAACGGTTGACAAGCAGACACATGACCCAGGCAGAGACCCAGAGGGAGGCTCACCAAAGACAGGCCGTCACGCAAGAAATGGCTCTTTGGCGCACAGGGCACGTTCCTCCAAACACACACACACACACGTAAACACCAACTGACAGAGAGAGGGCAAGAAACTCACAGAGAGTCAGAGACAGAGAGAAGGGAAAATGGGAGACACACAAACACATACACACACAGACAGTCATACTGCAGTGGCGCAGAAACAAACACCCCCAGGCAGCCGCTGAGGCTACGGGGCCGGGGGTTCGGCTCTCGACCAGAAGGACCCTCCGCTGAGAGAGCAGCCCACGGGCCTGCAGGCCGACCCGTCCTCGAGATCACTGGGGCACGACTTCTGGGGCAACTCACCAGAACAGCCTCAGGGCGCGCCCGAGACTGGGATGCGGCGCTGCCTCCCCCGGACTCCCCCTGTGCTTTCAACATCCTGGTCAGCCCTTTGCCACGACTCCTGGCATCCAGAGACAGTCCTGTGGACCCCGTGGAGAGGTCAGGCTGGAGCCTGGGAGCCCCGACACCCAAGCACTGCCACGGAGGGCTCCTGTTTGCCAGGCCTCAGGGCGTGGTTTCTGTGACAACCGTGGGAACCACTGTGACGCCAGCACCCGCTCGCCACTCGCGCATGCGCATTGGCTGGGCCGCCCCGCGCTCCGCTGCTGGCAGTCAGGCCGCGTCCCCTTTAAACGACGATGGTGGCCGCTGGGCGCCAGGGGATCTCCTGCTGCAGCCTTGGCAGCGGCTGGATCCGGGGTCCGGTAGGGGGCCGCGTGGGAGAGGGGCCGCAGGCGGCTTCCCAGGTCCAAACCCAAGACCCCCCAGGAGTCCTGTCATTAGGACCTCCTTGAGCCGATTTCCACTGGGGGAGGGGGTTCTTCAGGGCACCTGCTGGGGTCATCTCACGACCCCCCATCAGATCCGATTCCGGACCCCTCCGGGTGAGAATGGATGGGCTGAGCACATCGACTGAGGCAGGTAGGGCCTGGCCGCAGCCCAGAAC
>NW_022316214.1:0-1758 GCF_002776525.5 Piliocolobus tephrosceles
GGCTGTGGCCAGGCCCTGCCTGTCTCAGTCGATGTGCTCAGCCCATCCATTCTCACCCGGAGGGGTCCGGAATCGGATCTGATGGGGGGTCGTGAGATGACCCCAGCAGGTGCCCTGAAGCTCCCCCTCCCCCGGTGGAAATCGGCTCAAGGAGGTCCTAATGACAGGACTCCTGGGGGTCTTGGGTTTGGACCTGGGAAGCCGCCTGCGGCCCCTCTCCCACGCGGCCCCCTACCGGACCCCGGATCCAGCCGCTGGCAAGGCTGCAGCAGGAGAGCCGCTGGCGCCCAGAGGCCGCCATCGTTTAAAGTGGACGCAGCAGGACTGCCCGCAGCGGAGCGCGGGGCGGCCCAGCCAATGCGCATGCGCGAGGCGCGAGCGGGTGTGGCGTCACAGTGGTTCCCAGGGTTGTCACAGAAACCACGCCCTGAGGCCTGGCAAACAGGAGCCCTCCGTGGCAGTGCTTGGGTGTCGGGGCTCCCAGGCTCCAGCCTGACCTCTCCACGGGGTCCACAGGACTGTCTCCGGATGCCAGGAGTCGTGGCGAAGGGCTGACCAGGATGTTGAAAGCACAGGCGGAGTGCGGGGTAGGCAGCGCCGCATCCCAATCTCGGGCTCGCCCGGACGCTGTTCCGGTGAGTTGCCCCAGAAGTCGTGCCCCCGTGATCTCGAGGACGGGTCGGCCTGCAGTCTCGTGGGCTGCTCTCTCAGCCGAGGGTCCTTCCGGTCGAGAGCCGAACCCGGAACCCCGTAGCCTCAGCGGCTGCCTGGGGGTGTTTGTTTCTGCGCCACTGCAGTATGACTGTCTGTGTGTGTATGTGTTTGTGTGTCTCCCATTTTCGCTTCTCTCTCTGTCTCTGACTCTCTGTGAGTTTCTTGCCCTCTCTCTGTCGGTTGGTGTTTACGTGTGTGTGTGTGTGTGTGTGTGTGTGTGTGTGTGTGTGTGTTTGGAGGAACGTGCCCTGTGCGCCAAAGAGCCATTTCTTGCATGACGGCCTGTCTTTGGTGAGCCTCCCTCTGGGTCTCTGCCTGGGTCATGTGTCCCCTTGTCAACCGTTTTCGCGGCGGTTCCACTTTGGGTTGGTGAAGGCCTGGACCACGTGAGGAGATGCGTGGCTCCCGGAGCAGTTGAAATCTCATCCCCAGCCCATGCGGCCTCTTTTCATGGATCAAGACGAACACACTCCAGCCACCGACAAGAGCCGCACGGGAGCTCATTGCCCACACCACAGAAGAGGCTTGTATCTTCTCAGGGCTCTTCTCTGAGAAAAGAAGCCACACCACCACACAGGCTGAAAGAGGAAGCCGGGAATGGGAGATGGCCACAAACCCAGTCACTGGAACGCTGGCCTCACTGGACAAGCCACCCGTTTGGCACCCCTCCCCTTAAGCCCGTGGCGGTTTCACGGTGCTGTACCTCGCCTGGGCTCTGGCCTCTGCTCCGTCCTTGCTCTGGCTGTGTATCCCCTGTTTCTCCGCGACGTAGATGCTTCTTGGTCTGGCTGGATGTCTTTCACAAGGATCACTTCCCAGTCCATCAGGGAGACACTTCCTGGAGATCCCTGTCATGATTGCTTCTCTCTGCAGATCTGCTTCGGTTTGAGCTGATTTCCACCGGGGGAGGGGGAGCATCAGGGCGCCTGCTGGGGTCTCAGTACTCCGCCTCAGATCCGACTCTGGACCCCTCCGGGGGAGAAAGCATGGGCTGAGTACATCTAGTGAGGCAGGCAGTCTCTCGCTGCAGCCCACAATCATCCC
>NW_022316215.1:0-1758 GCF_002776525.5 Piliocolobus tephrosceles
GGGATGATTGTGGGCTGCAGCGAGAGACTGCCTGCCTCACTAGATGTACTCAGCCCATGCTTTCTCCCCCGGAGGGGTCCAGAGTCGGATCTGAGGCGGAGTACTGAGACCCCAGCAGGCGCCCTGATGCTCCCCCTCCCCCGGTGGAAATCAGCTCAAACCGAAGCAGATCTGCAGAGAGAAGCAATCATGACAGGGATCTCCAGGAAGTGTCTCCCTGATGGACTGGGAAGTGATCCTTGTGAAAGACATCCAGCCAGACCAAGAAGCATCTACGTCGCGGAGAAACAGGGGATACACAGCCAGAGCAAGGACGGAGCAGAGGCCAGAGCCCAGGCGAGGTACAGCACCGTGAAACCGCCACGGGCTTAAGGGGAGGGGTGCCAAACGGGTGGCTTGTCCAGTGAGGCCAGCGTTCCAGTGACTGGGTTTGTGGCCATCTCCCATTCCCGGCTTCCTCTTTCAGCCTGTGTGGTGGTGTGGCTTCTTTTCTCAGAGAAGAGCCCTGAGAAGATACAAGCCTCTTCTGTGGTGTGGGCAATGAGCTCCCGTGCGGCTCTTGTCGGTGGCTGGAGTGTGTTCGTCTTGATCCATGAAAAGAGGCCGCATGGGCTGGGGATGAGATTTCAACTGCTCCGGGAGCCACGCATCTCCTCACGTGGTCCAGGCCTTCACCAACCCAAAGTGGAACCGCCGCGAAAACGGTTGACAAGGGGACACATGACCCAGGCAGAGACCCAGAGGGAGGCTCACCAAAGACAGGCCGTCATGCAAGAAATGGCTCTTTGGCGCACAGGGCACGTTCCTCCAAACACACACACACACACACACACACACACACACACACACACACGTAAACACCAACCGACAGAGAGAGGGCAAGAAACTCACAGAGAGTCAGAGACAGAGAGAGAAGCGAAAATGGGAGACACACAAACACATACACACACAGACAGTCATACTGCAGTGGCGCAGAAACAAACACCCCCAGGCAGCCGCTGAGGCTACGGGGTTCCGGGTTCGGCTCTCGACCGGAAGGACCCTCGGCTGAGAGAGCAGCCCACGAGACTGCAGGCCGACCCGTCCTCGAGATCACGGGGGCACGACTTCTGGGGCAACTCACCGGAACAGCGTCCGGGCGAGCCCGAGATTGGGATGCGGCGCTGCCTACCCCGCACTCCGCCTGTGCTTTCAACATCCTGGTCAGCCCTTCGCCACGACTCCTGGCATCCGGAGACAGTCCTGTGGACCCCGTGGAGAGGTCAGGCTGGAGCCTGGGAGCCCCGACACCCAAGCACTGCCACGGAGGGCTCCTGTTTGCCAGGCCTCAGGGCGTGGTTTCTGTGACAACCCTGGGAACCACTGTGACGCCACACCCGCTCGCGCCTCGCGCATGCGCATTGGCTGGGCCGCCCCGCGCTCCGCTGCGGGCAGTCCTGCTGCGTCCACTTTAAACGATGGCGGCCTCTGGGCGCCAGCGGCTCTCCTGCTGCAGCCTTGCCAGCGGCTGGATCCGGGGTCCGGTAGGGGGCCGCGTGGGAGAGGGGCCGCAGGCGGCTTCCCAGGTCCAAACCCAAGACCCCCAGGAGTCCTGTCATTAGGACCTCCTTGAGCCGATTTCCACCGGGGGAGGGGGAGCTTCAGGGCACCTGCTGGGGTCATCTCACGACCCCCCATCAGATCCGATTCCGGACCCCTCCGGGTGAGAATGGATGGGCTGAGCACATCGACTGAGACAGGCAGGGCCTGGCCACAGCC
>NW_022316216.1:0-2341 GCF_002776525.5 Piliocolobus tephrosceles
ACCCCGGATCCAGCGGCTGGCAAGGCTGCAGCAGGAGAGCCGCTGGCACCAAGCGGCCGCCATTGTTTAAAGGGGACGCAGCCTGAGGGCCCGCAGCGGAGCGCGGGGCGGCCCAGCCAGTGCGCATGCGCGAGGCGCAAGCGGGTGCTCGCGTCTCAGTGGTTCCCACAGTTGTCACAGAAACCACGCCCTGAGGCCTGACAAACAGGAGCCCTCCGTGGCAGTGCTTGGGTGTCGGGGCTCCCAGGCTCCAGCCTGACCTCTCCACGGGGTCCACAGGACTGTCTCCGGATGCCAGGAGTCGTGGCTAAGGGCTGAGCAGGATGTTGAAAACACAGGCGGAGTCCGGGGGAGGCAGCGCCACATCCCAGCCTCAGGCCCGCCCTGACGCTGTTCTGGTGAGTCGCCCCAGAAGTCGTGCCCCTGTGATCTCGAGGACGGGTCGGCCTGCAGGCCAGTGGGCTGCTCTCTCAGCCGAGGGTCCTTCTGGTCGAGAGCCGAACCCCGAACCCCTTAGCCTCAGCGGCTGCCTGGGGGTGTTTGTTTCTGCACCACTGCCGTATGACTGTCTGTGTGTGTATGCATTTGTGTGTGTCCCATTTTCGCTTCTCTCTCTGTCTCTGACTCTCTGTGAGTTTCTTGCCCTCTCTCTGTCGGTTGGTGTTTACCTGTGTGTGTGTGTGTGTGTGTGTGTTTGGAGGAACGTGCCCTGTGTGCCAAAGAGCCATTTCTTGCATGACGGCCTGTCTTTGGTGAGCCTCCCTCCGGGTCTCTGCCTGGGTCATGTGTCCGCTTGTCAACCGTTTTTGCGGCGGTTCCACTTTGGGTTTGTGAAGGCCTCGACCACGTGAGGAGATGCGTGGCTCCCGGAGCAGTTGAAATCTCATCCCCAGCCCATGCAGCCTCTTTTCATGGATCAAGATGAACACACTCCAGCTGCAGACAAGAGCCGCACGGGAGCTCATTGTCCTTCAGGAGAGGAGCAGGCCCACATCACAGAAGAGGCTTGTATCTTCTCAGGGCTCTTCTCTGAGAAAAGAAGCCACACAACACAGGCTGAAAGAGGAAGCCGGGAATGGGAGATGGCCACAATCTCAGTCACTGGAACGCTGGCCTCACTGGACAAGCCACCCGTTTGGCACCCCTCCCCTTAAGCCCGTGGGGGTTTCACGGTGCTGTACCTCGCCTGGGCTCTGGCCTCTCTCCTCCGTCCTCACTCTGGCTGTGTATCCCCTGTTTCTCCGCCACCTAGATGCTTCTTGGTCTGGCTGGATGTCTTTCACAAGGATCGCCTCCCAGTTCATCAGGGAGACACTTCCTGGAGATCCCTGTCATGATTGCTTCTCTCTGCAGACCTGCTTCGGTTTGAGCCGATTTCCACCGGGGGAGGGGGAGCTTCAGGGCGCCGGCTGGGGTCTCAGGACTCCGCTTCAGATCCGACTCTGGACCCCTCGGGGGAGAAAGCATGGGCTGAGCACATCTAGTGAGGCAGGCAGTCTCTCCCTGCAGCCCACAATCATCCCACAGGCCTCAAGGCGTGCTGTCCACTGGAAGTTCACTGACCCATCTGAACCCTCTGCCTCCCTCCTCCTTTGAAAGAAAAGTCCTTGTCTTCTGGGACAGGTGCTGTCACATATCTGCTGCACATCCAGTCTCATTTCTGAGAATGAGACTCCCCTCTGCTCCTGGGAGGACGGACCCAATGAAACTTTCGGCCCGCTGCTAGATCCCAGGCGTTCTCTGACTTTCCCTGGCATTCGTGGAAAGGTCACCTGTGCCCCCCTTCCACCGGGCACATGCCTGGACACCATTGTTTCTTCCGCCATCGTCCCGTGTACCCTCAGTGACACACGTTCACACCATCTGCTCTAGGGTAGGCCACTGCCACGCATTGGCTCCACCTGGGAATCACCCCTGGACCTGGTTACACGTGTCCTGGAAAGCGGGATCAGCTTGAGGGAGCCCCAGGCCCTTCAGAATCACGGCAGGCCGCTGCTCTTTCAAAGGAGGGAGGCACAGGGCTCATGGCTCAGTGAACTTTCAGCTGACACCATGCCTTGAGGCCCAGGGGATGTTCTGGTCTGTGGCCAGGCCCTGCCTGCCTCAGTCGATGTGCTCAGCCCATCCATTCTCACCCGGAGGGGTCCGGAATCAGATCGGATCTGATGGGGGGTCGTGAGATGACCCTATCAAGTGCCCTGAAGCTCCCCCTCCCCCGGTGGAAATCGGCTCAAGGAGGTCCTCAAGACAGGACTCCTGGGGGTCTTGGGTTTCGACCTGGGAGGCCGCCCGCTGCCCCTCTCCCACGTGGCCCTCTACCGGACCCCGGATCCAGCGGCTG
>NW_022316217.1:0-2341 GCF_002776525.5 Piliocolobus tephrosceles
CAGCCGCTGGATCCGGGGTCCGGTAGAGGGCCACGTGGGAGAGGGGCAGCGGGCGGCCTCCCAGGTCGAAACCCAAGACCCCCAGGAGTCCTGTCTTGAGGACCTCCTTGAGCCGATTTCCACCGGGGGAGGGGGAGCTTCAGGGCACTTGATAGGGTCATCTCACGACCCCCCATCAGATCCGATCTGATTCCGGACCCCTCCGGGTGAGAATGGATGGGCTGAGCACATCGACTGAGGCAGGCAGGGCCTGGCCACAGACCAGAACATCCCCTGGGCCTCAAGGCATGGTGTCAGCTGAAAGTTCACTGAGCCATGAGCCCTGTGCCTCCCTCCTTTGAAAGAGCAGCGGCCTGCCGTGATTCTGAAGGGCCTGGGGCTCCCTCAAGCTGATCCCGCTTTCCAGGACACGTGTAACCAGGTCCAGGGGTGATTCCCAGGTGGAGCCAATGCGTGGCAGTGGCCTACCCTAGAGCAGATGGTGTGAACGTGTGTCACTGAGGGTACACGGGACGATGGCGGAAGAAACAATGGTGTCCAGGCATGTGCCCGGTGGAAGGGGGGCACAGGTGACCTTTCCACGAATGCCAGGGAAAGTCAGAGAACGCCTGGGATCTAGCAGCGGGCCGAAAGTTTCATTGGGTCCGTCCTCCCAGGAGCAGAGGGGAGTCTCATTCTCAGAAATGAGACTGGATGTGCAGCAGATATGTGACAGCACCTGTCCCAGAAGACAAGGACTTTTCTTTCAAAGGAGGAGGGAGGCAGAGGGTTCAGATGGGTCAGTGAACTTCCAGTGGACAGCACGCCTTGAGGCCTGTGGGATGATTGTGGGCTGCAGGGAGAGACTGCCTGCCTCACTAGATGTGCTCAGCCCATGCTTTCTCCCCCGAGGGGTCCAGAGTCGGATCTGAAGCGGAGTCCTGAGACCCCAGCCGGCGCCCTGAAGCTCCCCCTCCCCCGGTGGAAATCGGCTCAAACCGAAGCAGGTCTGCAGAGAGAAGCAATCATGACAGGGATCTCCAGGAAGTGTCTCCCTGATGAACTGGGAGGCGATCCTTGTGAAAGACATCCAGCCAGACCAAGAAGCATCTAGGTGGCGGAGAAACAGGGGATACACAGCCAGAGTGAGGACGGAGGAGAGAGGCCAGAGCCCAGGCGAGGTACAGCACCGTGAAACCCCCACGGGCTTAAGGGGAGGGGTGCCAAACGGGTGGCTTGTCCAGTGAGGCCAGCGTTCCAGTGACTGAGATTGTGGCCATCTCCCATTCCCGGCTTCCTCTTTCAGCCTGTGTTGTGTGGCTTCTTTTCTCAGAGAAGAGCCCTGAGAAGATACAAGCCTCTTCTGTGATGTGGGCCTGCTCCTCTCCTGAAGGACAATGAGCTCCCGTGCGGCTCTTGTCTGCAGCTGGAGTGTGTTCATCTTGATCCATGAAAAGAGGCTGCATGGGCTGGGGATGAGATTTCAACTGCTCCGGGAGCCACGCATCTCCTCACGTGGTCGAGGCCTTCACAAACCCAAAGTGGAACCGCCGCAAAAACGGTTGACAAGCGGACACATGACCCAGGCAGAGACCCGGAGGGAGGCTCACCAAAGACAGGCCGTCATGCAAGAAATGGCTCTTTGGCACACAGGGCACGTTCCTCCAAACACACACACACACACACACACACAGGTAAACACCAACCGACAGAGAGAGGGCAAGAAACTCACAGAGAGTCAGAGACAGAGAGAGAAGCGAAAATGGGACACACACAAATGCATACACACACAGACAGTCATACGGCAGTGGTGCAGAAACAAACACCCCCAGGCAGCCGCTGAGGCTAAGGGGTTCGGGGTTCGGCTCTCGACCAGAAGGACCCTCGGCTGAGAGAGCAGCCCACTGGCCTGCAGGCCGACCCGTCCTCGAGATCACAGGGGCACGACTTCTGGGGCGACTCACCAGAACAGCGTCAGGGCGGGCCTGAGGCTGGGATGTGGCGCTGCCTCCCCCGGACTCCGCCTGTGTTTTCAACATCCTGCTCAGCCCTTAGCCACGACTCCTGGCATCCGGAGACAGTCCTGTGGACCCCGTGGAGAGGTCAGGCTGGAGCCTGGGAGCCCCGACACCCAAGCACTGCCACGGAGGGCTCCTGTTTGTCAGGCCTCAGGGCGTGGTTTCTGTGACAACTGTGGGAACCACTGAGACGCGAGCACCCGCTTGCGCCTCGCGCATGCGCACTGGCTGGGCCGCCCCGCGCTCCGCTGCGGGCCCTCAGGCTGCGTCCCCTTTAAACAATGGCGGCCGCTTGGTGCCAGCGGCTCTCCTGCTGCAGCCTTGCCAGCCGCTGGATCCGGGGT
>NW_022316218.1:0-1222 GCF_002776525.5 Piliocolobus tephrosceles
AATCCCAGACACTGGAACGCTAGTCTCACTGGACAAGCCACCCGTTTGGCATCCCTCCCCTTAAGCCCGTGGCGATTTCACGGTGCTGTACCTCGCCTGGGCTCTGGCCTCTGCTCCATCCTCGCTCTGGCTGTGTATTGCCTGTTTCTCCAGGACGTAGATGCTTCTTGGTCTGGCTGGATGTCTTTCACAAGGATCGCTTCCCAGTCCATCAGGGAGACACTTCCTGGAGATCCCTGTCATGATTGCTTCTCTCTGCAGACCTGCTTTGGTTTGAGCCGATTTCCACTGGGGGAGGGGGAGCTTCAGGGCGCCTGCTGGGGTCTCAGGACTCCGCTTCAGATCCGACTCTGGACCCCTCCGGGGGAGAAAGCATGGACTGAGCACATCTAGTGAGGCAGGCAGTCTCTCCCTGCAGCCCACAATCATCCCATGGGCCTCAAGGCCTGCTGTCCAGTGAAAGTTCACTGACCCATATGAAACTTCTGCCTCCCTCCTCCTTTGAAAGAAAAGTCCTTGTCTTCTGGGACAGGTGCTGTCGCATATCTTCTCCACACCCTGTCTCATTTCTGAAAATGAGACATCCCTCTGCTCCTGGGGGGACTGACCCAATAAAACATTCGGCCCGCTGCTAGATCCCAGGCGTTCTTTGACTTTCCCTGGCATTCATGGAAAGGTCACCTGTGCCCCCCTTCCACCGGGCACATGCCTGGACACCATTGTTTCTTCCGCCATCGCCTGTGTGCCCTCAGTGACACACGTTCACACCATCTGCTCTAGGGTAGGCCACTGCCACGCATTGGCTCCACCTGGGAATCACCCCTGGACCTGGTTACACGTGTCCTGGAAAGCGGGATTAGCTTGAGGGAGCCCCAGGCCCTTCAGAATCACGGCAGGCCGCTGCTCTTTCAAAGGAGGGAGGCACAGGGCTCATGGTTCAGTGAACTTTCAGCTGACACCATGCCTTGAGGCCCAGGGGATGTTCTGGGCTGCGGCCAGGCCCTGCCTGCCTCAGTCGATGTGCTCAGCCCATCCATTCTCACCTGGAGGGGTCCGGAATCGGATCTGATGGGGGGTCGTGAGATGACCCCAGCAGGTGCCCTGAAGTTCCCCCTCCCCTGGTGGAAATCGGCTCAAGGAGGTCCTCAAGACAGGACTCCTGGGGGTCTTGGGTTTCGACCTGGGAAGCCGCCCGCGGCCCCTCTCCCAAGCGGCCCCCTAC
>NW_022316219.1:0-1222 GCF_002776525.5 Piliocolobus tephrosceles
GTAGGGGGCCGCTTGGGAGAGGGGCCGCGGGCGGCTTCCCAGGTCGAAACCCAAGACCCCCAGGAGTCCTGTCTTGAGGACCTCCTTGAGCCGATTTCCACCAGGGGAGGGGGAACTTCAGGGCACCTGCTGGGGTCATCTCACGACCCCCCATCAGATCCGATTCCGGACCCCTCCAGGTGAGAATGGATGGGCTGAGCACATCGACTGAGGCAGGCAGGGCCTGGCCGCAGCCCAGAACATCCCCTGGGCCTCAAGGCATGGTGTCAGCTGAAAGTTCACTGAACCATGAGCCCTGTGCCTCCCTCCTTTGAAAGAGCAGCGGCCTGCCGTGATTCTGAAGGGCCTGGGGCTCCCTCAAGCTAATCCCGCTTTCCAGGACACGTGTAACCAGGTCCAGGGGTGATTCCCAGGTGGAGCCAATGCGTGGCAGTGGCCTACCCTAGAGCAGATGGTGTGAACGTGTGTCACTGAGGGCACACAGGCGATGGCGGAAGAAACAATGGTGTCCAGGCATGTGCCCGGTGGAAGGGGGGCACAGGTGACCTTTCCATGAATGCCAGGGAAAGTCAAAGAACGCCTGGGATCTAGCAGCGGGCCGAATGTTTTATTGGGTCAGTCCCCCCAGGAGCAGAGGGATGTCTCATTTTCAGAAATGAGACAGGGTGTGGAGAAGATATGCGACAGCACCTGTCCCAGAAGACAAGGACTTTTCTTTCAAAGGAGGAGGGAGGCAGAAGTTTCATATGGGTCAGTGAACTTTCACTGGACAGCAGGCCTTGAGGCCCATGGGATGATTGTGGGCTGCAGGGAGAGACTGCCTGCCTCACTAGATGTGCTCAGTCCATGCTTTCTCCCCCGGAGGGGTCCAGAGTCGGATCTGAAGCGGAGTCCTGAGACCCCAGCAGGCGCCCTGAAGCTCCCCCTCCCCCAGTGGAAATCGGCTCAAACCAAAGCAGGTCTGCAGAGAGAAGCAATCATGACAGGGATCTCCAGGAAGTGTCTCCCTGATGGACTGGGAAGCGATCCTTGTGAAAGACATCCAGCCAGACCAAGAAGCATCTACGTCCTGGAGAAACAGGCAATACACAGCCAGAGCGAGGATGGAGCAGAGGCCAGAGCCCAGGCGAGGTACAGCACCGTGAAATCGCCACGGGCTTAAGGGGAGGGATGCCAAACGGGTGGCTTGTCCAGTGAGACTAGCGTTCCAGTGTCTGGGATT
>NW_022316220.1:0-452 GCF_002776525.5 Piliocolobus tephrosceles
TCCACCTGGGAATCGCCCCTGGACCTGGTTACACGTGTCCTGGAAAGCGGGATCAGCTTGAGGGAGCCCCAGGCCCTTCAGAATCACGGCAGGCCGCTGCTCTTTCAAAGGAGGGAGGAAGAGGGCTCACGGCTCAGTGAACTTTCAGCCGACACCACGCCTTGAGGCCCAGGGGATCGTTCTGGGCTGTGGCCAGGCCCTGCCTGCCTCAGTCGATGTGCTCAGCCCATCCATTCTCACCCGGAGGGGTCCAGAATAGGATCTGATGGGGGGTCGTGAGATGACCCCAGCAGGTGCCCTGAAGCTCCCCCTCCCCCGGTGGAAATCGGCTCAAGGAGGTCCTGAAGACAGGACTCCTGGGGGTCTTGGGTTTGGACTTGGGAAGCCGCCTGCGGCCCCTCTCCTACGCGGCCCCCTACCGGACCCGGATCCAGCCGCTGGCAAGGCTGCAG
>NW_022316220.1:552-1283 GCF_002776525.5 Piliocolobus tephrosceles
AGAAACCACGTCCTGAGGCCTGGCAAACAGGAGCCCTCCGTGGCAGTGCTTGGGTGTCGGGGCTCCCAGGCTCCAGCCTGACCTCTCCACGGGGTCCAGAGGCCTGTCTCCGGATGCCAGGAGTCGTGGCGAAGGGCTGACCAGGATGTTGAAAGCACAGGCGGAGGGCGGGGGAGGCAGTGCCCCATCCCAGCCTCAGGCTCGCCCGGACGCTGTTCGGGTGAGTGTCCCCATAACTCATGCCCCCGTGATCTCGAGGATCCATCACCCTGCAGTCTCGTGGGCTGCTCTCTCAGCCGAGGGTTCCTCTGGTGGAGATCCGAACCCCGTAGCCTCAGCGGCTGCGTGGGTGTGTTTGTGTCCGCGCTACTGCTGTATTACTGTGTGTGTATATGTGTATGTGTTTGTGTTTGTGTGTTTCCCGTTTTGCTTCTCTGTCTGTCTCACACTCTCTGTGATTTTCTTTCCCCCTCTCTGTCGATTCGTGTGTGTCTGAGTGCGTGTGTGTGTGTTGTGTGTTTTTAGAGGAATGCGCCCTGTGTGCCAAAAAGGGTTTCTTCCATATTGAGCTGTCCTTGGTGAGCCTCCGTCTGCGTCTCTGCCTGGGTCATGTGTCCGCTTGTCAACCCTTTTCAATGCGGTTTCACTTTGCGTTTGTGTACCTTCAACCACGTGAGGAGATGCGTCGCTCCCCGATCAGTTGAAATCTCATCGCCTTCCCAGGACACTAT
>NW_022316222.1:0-731 GCF_002776525.5 Piliocolobus tephrosceles
ATAGTGTCCTGGGAAGGCGATGAGATTTCAACTGATCGGGGAGCGACGCATCTCCTCACGTGGTTGAAGGTACACAAACGCAAAGTGAAACCGCATTGAAAAGGGTTGACAAGCGGACACATGACCCAGGCAGAGACGCAGACGGAGGCTCACCAAGGACAGCTCAATATGGAAGAAACCCTTTTTGGCACACAGGGCGCATTCCTCTAAAAACACACAACACACACACACGCACTCAGACACACACGAATCGACAGAGAGGGGGAAAGAAAATCACAGAGAGTGTGAGACAGACAGAGAAGCAAAACGGGAAACACACAAACACAAACACATACACATATACACACACAGTAATACAGCAGTAGCGCGGACACAAACACACCCACGCAGCCGCTGAGGCTACGGGGTTCGGATCTCCACCAGAGGAACCCTCGGCTGAGAGAGCAGCCCACGAGACTGCAGGGTGATGGATCCTCGAGATCACGGGGGCATGAGTTATGGGGACACTCACCCGAACAGCGTCCGGGCGAGCCTGAGGCTGGGATGGGGCACTGCCTCCCCCGCCCTCCGCCTGTGCTTTCAACATCCTGGTCAGCCCTTCGCCACGACTCCTGGCATCCGGAGACAGGCCTCTGGACCCCGTGGAGAGGTCAGGCTGGAGCCTGGGAGCCCCGACACCCAAGCACTGCCACGGAGGGCTCCTGTTTGCCAGGCCTCAGGACGTGGTTTCT
>NW_022316222.1:831-1283 GCF_002776525.5 Piliocolobus tephrosceles
CTGCAGCCTTGCCAGCGGCTGGATCCGGGTCCGGTAGGGGGCCGCGTAGGAGAGGGGCCGCAGGCGGCTTCCCAAGTCCAAACCCAAGACCCCCAGGAGTCCTGTCTTCAGGACCTCCTTGAGCCGATTTCCACCGGGGGAGGGGGAGCTTCAGGGCACCTGCTGGGGTCATCTCACGACCCCCCATCAGATCCTATTCTGGACCCCTCCGGGTGAGAATGGATGGGCTGAGCACATCGACTGAGGCAGGCAGGGCCTGGCCACAGCCCAGAACGATCCCCTGGGCCTCAAGGCGTGGTGTCGGCTGAAAGTTCACTGAGCCGTGAGCCCTCTTCCTCCCTCCTTTGAAAGAGCAGCGGCCTGCCGTGATTCTGAAGGGCCTGGGGCTCCCTCAAGCTGATCCCGCTTTCCAGGACACGTGTAACCAGGTCCAGGGGCGATTCCCAGGTGGA
>NW_022316223.1:0-2507 GCF_002776525.5 Piliocolobus tephrosceles
ACACAATGGACACAATGGAAATGGAAGTGGATCTCTGCCTGGCTTCAAAGCGTCCTTTGGAACCAGCAGAGACAGAGTGGAGGCTCATGGAGCCAAAGTGGAGATTACCTTCAGGCGGACGTCTCCGTCCTGCAAGGCTCTCCCAAGCCACTTGGTGGCTCAAAATGGACCTCGGACCCGCGCAGGATTTCTGGCCGAGGGAGGTAAAGAGGAGACAAGGGCACTTACCCCAGAGAGGCCATGAGAGTGAGGGAAGCGGGTCTCAGGTCCTGGTCCGTCTGCGGTGTGGAAGCAGGAGGAGGTTCCTCAATCCTTAGAGGCCTGAGGAGGGGTCTCCTCCCGGGTTTCGGCACCATCTGTCTTGTTTTTCTAAGACCAGCCGAGCGGGCGCAAAAGAACCAGCGGGTAGGCAAGTGTAACAGCAAAACTGCACATTTATTTTGGTAACCTAAGGTGTGCGGGAGAAGTCTGTCGGCCTCTGGCGAAGGAGGCCGGCAGAGTCCCCCCGTGGGGCTCTCGGACGGACTTCCCACAGTCCCGACATCCCGACAGGACTGGGGCTGTGAGAGGGCCGCAGGGCTGTGAGAAGGCCGCCGGGCTGTGAGAAGGCCGCGTGGCTCAATGGCGGAGAGCAGCTTTTCTAGGAGTGGGAGGGCAATAGGTGGGGCATGGGCGTGTCAGGGGCGTTCCGCAGGTGCGACCAGGTAAATCTTGGTCTCTTCGGATTGACGTCACCTGGCGCATGCCCAGTTGGTCTGCACCCTCCCTGGGCGCCGGCTGCATTTTCGCGCGCGCGGGAAGAGTTGGTGGTGAAGAAGAACCCGGAAGTGCACCATCTTGCCTCCGTTCGTCCAAACAGTCCAACCTTTTATTGATAATAGTGATAAAGGGGCGCCGTGGTCTGTCTGGCTACTTCCTGCTGTTAAGGGGCGTCGTTAAGGTCGGGGCCCATGGTTGGTATTTGGACACACGGATGAAAAATAAAATAAGGCACAGTATTAGTATAGGAATGAGGAATGGAAGCATTTGTTGGAATATAGGCAAAACCCAGAAGGAAGGTCCTGGCAAGGTTGGGGAGTATGAGATAGTTAAGAAAATTTAGTAAGTTTGAGGCGAGTGGGGGAAAGCCAAACTGATTTCCACTGATTGCTTTCGGTAGGGGCCCTTTTTAGCTGGGAATGAGGAACGACTGCGCAAAGTAATTGTTGGCCAGGCAGCAATTAAGGGGTGGAGTTTTTCGTGGACTGGATGGCTTTCCACTTACTCCTACTACAGAGATATTGGATGGAAGGCTAGGTCCAGAGAAGGACGGCAAAACAGAATAGGTAGCCTCGCTGTTGATTAAAAAATTAATTGTCTTACCCGCTACCAGGAGAGTTACCCACGGCTCGGCGAGGGTGATGGGGGTCCCCGAGTCTCGGTACCTTCAGTTGTCATCGTCCAGATGTAGGAGCTGGAAGGAGCTCCCAGGATCCTGGGAAAGGGGGTCACGTGGAGGCGCGGCACCTGTTCTCAGGGTGGGGCAATCAGACTTCCAGTTTCCTTCCTGCTGGCAAGCAGGGCAGGGGGGTTGCTGGTGGACGAGGGTTAGGACATTCACTGGCCTAATGTCCCGATGCCTTGCACTTATAGCAAGGCCGCGTTGGGACTCGGGGACCTTGCGGACACCTGTTGGCATAGTGTCCTGCCTTGCCGCACTTATAGCAGGCAGTCTCCTTTTGTAGCTTTGGAGTCTGAGGGGTGTGTGCTCTCTGGTCTGGGGTTACGACTGGGCTGTAAAGCCGCTGCTAGGAGCTGTAACTTCTGTTCAAGGCGAGCCTGCTGTCTCCTCTCTGGAGCTATAGACCTTAAAGGCTAATTTAACCAGGTCTTGTATTGGTGTCTGAGGACCATCCTCTACCTTTTGAAGTTTTTTACGAATGTCAGGAGCTGATTGAGAAATGAAATAAGACGCCAAAATGGTGGAAAGATCGGCCAATGAAAAAGGGACGTGTACTCTGACTACCCCCCGCCCCAACCACCTCTCGCAAAGGTGCTAACACTGTAGGAGGGTGTGGGCAGAGATAGGGGACTCAAGACAGCCAGTTGGGGGCCCCGAAGGAGGCACGGGACTGAGTGGATTACTAGTAGATAAGGAGGAGGAAGGAAGAGTCTGGATGGGGGGAGGAGGAGGAGTCTGGGCAGGAAGGGAGGGGTATAGGGACGAGAGCTCAAGGCCCAAAAGCCTTGTATGTAAATTTCGGACCACTTGCCTAGCCGCTGGCAGAAATTGCTGAGGTCGATCACGCCACAGTGGAAAGGAAAATTAACCGCTTCCTCCTAAGATCTTGTTCAAGCTGTAAGGTTTTTAAATTGGCTAGGAGGCACCCTAAGGGGGTGCTCTTTGGAAATTTGGACTGGGGGGTTTCCCGTTTGTTTCCTCTTTACCGACACACAATGGACACAATGGAAATGGAAGTGGATCTCTGCCTGGCTTCAAAGCGTCCTTTGGAACCAGCAGAGACAGA
>NW_022316224.1:0-2507 GCF_002776525.5 Piliocolobus tephrosceles
TCTGTCTCTGCTGGTTCCAAAGGACGCTTTGAAGCCAGGCAGAGATCCACTTCCATTTCCATTGTGTCCATTGTGTGTCGGTAAAGAGGAAACAAACGGGAAACCCCCCAGTCCAAATTTCCAAAGAGCACCCCCTTAGGGTGCCTCCTAGCCAATTTAAAAACCTTACAGCTTGAACAAGATCTTAGGAGGAAGCGGTTAATTTTCCTTTCCACTGTGGCGTGATCGACCTCAGCAATTTCTGCCAGCGGCTAGGCAAGTGGTCCGAAATTTACATACAAGGCTTTTGGGCCTTGAGCTCTCGTCCCTATACCCCTCCCTTCCTGCCCAGACTCCTCCTCCTCCCCCCATCCAGACTCTTCCTTCCTCCTCCTTATCTACTAGTAATCCACTCAGTCCCGTGCCTCCTTCGGGGCCCCCAACTGGCTGTCTTGAGTCCCCTATCTCTGCCCACACCCTCCTACAGTGTTAGCACCTTTGCGAGAGGTGGTTGGGGCGGGGGGTAGTCAGAGTACACGTCCCTTTTTCATTGGCCGATCTTTCCACCATTTTGGCGTCTTATTTCATTTCTCAATCAGCTCCTGACATTCGTAAAAAACTTCAAAAGGTAGAGGATGGTCCTCAGACACCAATACAAGACCTGGTTAAATTAGCCTTTAAGGTCTATAGCTCCAGAGAGGAGACAGCAGGCTCGCCTTGAACAGAAGTTACAGCTCCTAGCAGCGGCTTTACAGCCCAGTCGTAACCCCAGACCAGAGAGCACACACCCCTCAGACTCCAAAGCTACAAAAGGAGACTGCCTGCTATAAGTGCGGCAAGGCAGGACACTATGCCAACAGGTGTCCGCAAGGTCCCCGAGTCCCAACGCGGCCTTGCTATAAGTGCAAGGCATCGGGACATTAGGCCAGTGAATGTCCTAACCCTCGTCCACCAGCAACCCCCCTGCCCTGCTTGCCAGCAGGAAGGAAACTGGAAGTCTGATTGCCCCACCCTGAGAACAGGTGCCGCGCCTCCACGTGACCCCCTTTCCCAGGATCCTGGGAGCTCCTTCCAGCTCCTACATCTGGACGATGACAACTGAAGGTACCGAGACTCGGGGACCCCCATCACCCTCGCCGAGCCGTGGGTAACTCTCCTGGTAGCGGGTAAGACAATTAATTTTTTAATCAACAGCGAGGCTACCTATTCTGTTTTGCCGTCCTTCTCTGGACCTAGCCTTCCATCCAATATCTCTGTAGTAGGAGTAAGTGGAAAGCCATCCAGTCCACGAAAAACTCCACCCCTTAATTGCTGCCTGGCCAACAATTACTTTGCGCAGTCGTTCCTCATTCCCAGCTAAAAAGGGCCCCTACCGAAAGCAATCAGTGGAAATCAGTTTGGCTTTCCCCCACTCGCCTCAAACTTACTAAATTTTCTTAACTATCTCATACTCCCCAACCTTGCCAGGACCTTCCTTCTGGGTTTTGCCTATATTCCAACAAATGCTTCCATTCCTCATTCCTATACTAATACTGTGCCTTATTTTATTTTTCATCCGTGTGTCCAAATACCAACCATGGGCCCCGACCTTAACGACGCCCCTTAACAGCAGGAAGTAGCCAGACAGACCACGGCGCCCCTTTATCACTATTATCAATAAAAGGTTGGACTGTTTGGACGAACGGAGGCAAGATGGTGCACTTCCGGGTTCTTCTTCACCACCAACTCTTCCCGCGCGCGCGAAAATGCAGCCGGCGCCCAGGGAGGGTGCAGACCAACTGGGCATGCGCCAGGTGACGTCAATCCGAAGAGACCAAGATTTACCTGGTCGCACCTGCGGAACGCCCCTGACACGCCCATGCCCCACCTATTGCCCTCCCACTCCTAGAAAAGCTGCTCTCCGCCATTGAGCCACGCGGCCTTCTCACAGCCCGGCGGCCTTCTCACAGCCCTGCGGCCCTCTCACAGCCCCAGTCCTGTCGGGATGTCGGGACTGTGGGAAGTCCGTCCGAGAGCCCCACGGGGGGACTCTGCCGGCCTCCTTCGCCAGAGGCCGACAGACTTCTCCCGCACACCTTAGGTTACCAAAATAAATGTGCAGTTTTGCTGTTACACTTGCCTACCCGCTGGTTCTTTTGCGCCCGCTCGGCTGGTCTTAGAAAAACAAGACAGATGGTGCCGAAACCCGGGAGGAGACCCCTCCTCAGGCCTCTAAGGATTGAGGAACCTCCTCCTGCTTCCACACCGCAGACGGACCAGGACCTGAGACCCGCTTCCCTCACTCTCATGGCCTCTCTGGGGTAAGTGCCCTTGTCTCCTCTTTACCTCCCTCGGCCAGAAATCCTGCGCGGGTCCGAGGTCCATTTTGAGCCACCAAGTGGCTTGGGAGAGCCTTGCAGGACGGAGACGTCCGCCTGAAGGTAATCTCCACTTTGGCTCCATGAGCCTCCACTCTGTCTCTGCTGGTTCCAAAGGACGCTTTGAAGCCAGGCAGAGATCCACTTCCATTTCCATTGTGTCCATTGTGT
>NW_022316225.1:0-4393 GCF_002776525.5 Piliocolobus tephrosceles
TTCTATAGTTTGGGAGCCCTAACCAGCAGATACAGACTTCTCAGTAGGAAGGGATGAGGCAGCTGTCCTGATCCTGGAGCTCCACCATATCTTGTCCCATCTCGTTTAGTCTATTTTGAGAGGCTGCTCTGGAATATGTCTCGATGGTGGATGTTGGGAAACAACCAGGCTTTGATGGGACTCAGATGGTGTCTGTTGTGTGAAGACAGGAGCTGAATGCTCAGGATCTAGGCTGTTTTTCTTGTGGTCAGTGGGGTTAGCTGTTTGGGACCAAGTCCATTTTCACTAATGAGACTGAATAAATTCCATAGAACAGAGTACAGCTCCCAGGATGACTGAGGAAAGGTGAGAAACAGGAGAAGTTTCTCTCTCTACTTAGACTTTTTGCTACTTCAAAAATCATAAGCTGACTAAATTACCATCAGCTCTAATCTAATCAAATTGATTCTATTGTATTTGATCTAATTATCTTCCCCCAAGTTAAGGTAGAACGGACCATTTTATTTGGTATGTACTTTTTCTCTACATTTTTATTTTATCATATATGTATGTATGTAATACAATCAACCATAATTTTAATTGACATTTCTAAGCATTTGAGAAATTATAATATCTATGTACATTATTTAACACTATGTATAATGCCCCTTCTTTGCAAAATGTATAACACATTTCAATATAGGTATTGTTATACATAAAATGTTTATTCAGAAACAGAATGCTTGTTCCTCAGTACCACAAGGAAAAATCAGCATTCAGACAAAAATTTTTCTCAGCAAGGCAATTTTACTTTTTGCAGAAAGAGTGCTCCTCGCAGATGGAACAATGGTGAGAGCACACTCAAACAAAGGAGAAAAGCAATTTTTATCCTTTACACAGCTTGCCCCTGCAACTGTGTCCTGTCTCCATTGGCTAGAGCTGGACCTCACAATCTACACTAAACCTGACTGGCTAATAACTTAAAACTTTCCTCAATAGGTAAGGGCAAGGGAGAACAAAGGAAAAGAGGAAGTTGTTTGCAAAAAACTTAGAAAAGTAACATTTCAAAATAGGGAAGGGGCATAGGCTGTGATCTGTGATGTCTAAAACAAATATCTTGGTTAATGTACAAGGACATGGAATGTGCTCATTCCCTTATACCTAACAGCTACATAGGATTGGGCATAATGAAGAGTTATTAGCACAAATCCAGGAGGCTTGAAGGAAGTTAGTCTTTAAAAGAAACTGTTATTTCTAACACTTATGAATTATTCTTTAACAAAAAGGGAAATTTTGAAGAGGAAACTTTTTTACTTTCTACTGGTATGTTTAATTCTGCATCTTGAATAATAAGCAGTATCATAAATCATTCCAGGTAGGAATTGGAACAGAAATTATTATAAAACGATTCCCTTATCTTCTGATTCCTGTGCCCCTGGCTCTGTTTTTTTGTTTTTATTTTTGACACTATGACAAGACCCAGAAAATATCTTCCATTAACTGTGTCTAGGTCCCTAGTAAAACTACAGCAAGACACTTTTCTTATTGAGGCCCTAATGAGAGCCAGGAAGAGAAAACTTAGCCAATAAGAGTAAGCCACGCCCAACTGATGGACATATAAAAGGTGAGTCCAGCAGAATAACTCACACTCTGAATCTGCAGGTGAGAGAGAGAACACATTTCGCTGGAGTTTGAACACGGGAAAAGGAAATGAAAACTCTGATCCCCATTGCTCCTCTATCCCATGCCCCACTAACCAACCTTTCTTCAAACAAATTTCCTTTACAGAAAGGGGCTCAGATGAGAAGAAACTATTCAAAGAAAAAGACAAGACCCCCTCTTCCCATTCCAGTGAGAAGCACATGCAAAGGCAGGTAAGGCCTTGGGCTGTTGCTGTGAAGTCCCCAAGGAGGGCTGGCATCAGGGATACTGAGCTATGTGTCTTTGATAGGGTTTTATTTTGAAATTGGGAATAGGAAATGACTCAGATCTCTAAGGAGACTTTGAGAAATGGTTCACTCATGACACTGGCAGAAGAGCTTCACTTGAAAGGCTGATCCACAAATATTTGTCAGAGACAGACTATGGGACTCTGTGCCTGGGAGAGGTGAGTCACCTAAACTCCATGTTGCACTAGGATCAAAGTCTAATCCAAATGAAAAGAATTCTGAGGAAACTAAGCTCAAAGCGAGAAACAGCACTGCTAGATCAGGTAAAATTTGACTCTTTCAAGGTAGAAAGAGACAGCGCTGCAACACAGTCACCCCGGCAAGGAAACTGGGAGCTCTTTGGCAGCCAGGGCCTTGTAGATTCTCGACTCTGGAGAACAGAGGAGAGATGGTTTTGGTTGCAACTTCAGTTTCTGTGTGTCCAGGATAAACTAAGCCTTCTAGGGTGTTTGATTGGAGGTACTTACTCAAACTCTTGTTTTATCAATAGAACTAGAGTAGAGGTCGCCTGAGGGAAACTCCAAATAAAGGAAAATCAGCTCCAAAGACAGCTGCCAAGATAGAGCAGGTAGAATCTTGCTCTTTTTACCTCTGAGGGGCAAACAAGCAGAAGACTTTTATACAGGGATTGAGCAGTAAGAGGGCTTCTTAGTGACTGAGATAATTTTGGAGCTCCTGGCACTCAGAGGATATTTGGGGACTCAGAAGGGATTAAGCTTCACTTCATTAAAATGGTCAGGAAGGAGAAGAGACAAATGAGATTCACCTGAAGGTTCGTGGAAGGTTGTGGAAATGAGGGTCTGTGGGCACCGTTCTGGAGAGTCTCTCACTCACATGCTTTCTCTGCAGCGAACTGTATAGGAAAATAGTGCAGCTTGATGTTGAAAAAGAAACTAAAGTCCTCCACAGTTTTGCAAAGCAGTGGAATCCAAGAGACCTGTGATGCCCACCATAGAGGTCCTTTCATGGCTTGCACTGGGTGCAGCAAGAGGCACAAGTCTCAGGCCCCTGGAGTTCAATACTCATCACTTTGGAAAGCTTAGTGAATTTCCAAGGTGAGTCAAAGGCCATTTATCAAAATCCATCCCGTGTGTTGGTGCAGCAGGTCCATTCTCCACTGACCTGGGAGAAGCTCACTCAGCTTGCCTGGCTCTGGGGCCTCTGTGTGCCCAGGTGCAGACCTTCTATGCCATGGCCACCCAGGCAGGTTATGTCTTCCCTGCTAAGAAGTGGCTTGTTTCAGCTACACTGCCTGGCCCTAAGGATTCAGCTCTGGATAGAGAAGCCCACCCCTTGCCTGGGCAGGAGATAACTGAGCCTGTCAGTGGATCTGATGAGTCTTGAGCTGGGTGCACCCTCACCCTATTCAGCAGAGAACACACTCTTGGAATGAGAACAAGAATCTGCTATTTCTCAGATTCTTCCAGAAGACCAGCAGTGACAATTTTAGATGCACAGTGTCAATAAATGACAGAACCTGAGCAGTCGTAAGAAAGGAACTTGAACAATGTACTCAAAATAGTGAACCTTGCATTTTGTAGAGGGCTAAGATTATACACAAATTATATATTTCCTGTTAGACATCTGATGTCTTGGATGTCTTGTGACAGTCAGGCATATCTATATAATCAGACAAACATTAAGATGTAATTATTCATATACCTTTTCATATTTTAAATTGTAGCAAAATAAATATAAAATTATGTTCTTCTCTTTTAATTCAAAAAAGTTTTAACCTCTCACTCTCCCACACTGAACCCATGGAACACTAATATCCACAAACATTTAATAGTACTCTTCATGAGAAAATGTCAACATATTTTTACAGTTTAATAAAATTATGGTGAAATCACCACAAAAGGTGTTTACTAATAATATTTTTACATAAAATTGAAGTCAAGATATGTTAAATGTAATTGATCTTACTTATCCTTCACCTGGCTCATATTTGCCTCATTTTAAATTTTCTAAATTTAAACTATCTTCTATTTGATACAATTCAGTTGATCATACTGTATTGTTGGATATTAAATGTAATATAAATATTATCATTTATTTTACATATTGTTACATTTTATATCTTTCATCTTGCATTTGACAGTGAGATTATGAAATCTTTCCTCACCTAAATGTATCTTTTGTTTGGTTCTCTGCTTCATAATTTTCATATACATAATGATATAAACATTAATGTTTTTGAGAATATTCAATTTTAGATGATTTTGTATTCTATCCACACTGCATTTTTATTTACTCCATGTGTGAGTTGGAGGACTTTTTACCTTCACTTCTGCTTTATTTTCACCATGACCCCTCACACCCCACAACTCTTGTTTTGGTCAAAGAACAGTGATTTATCATTCCAGTAAATGGAGCCAATTCAATGAAAATATTCAGATATACCTTCGAGATATATGACTTTTGCTCTAGACAGGCACAATAAAATAAATATCACAATAATAGGA
>NW_022316226.1:0-4393 GCF_002776525.5 Piliocolobus tephrosceles
TCCTATTATTGTGATATTTATTTTATTGTGCCTGTCTAGAGCAAAAGTCATATATCTCGAAGGTATATCTGAATATTTTCATTGAATTGGCTCCATTTACTGGAATGATAAATCACTGTTCTTTGACCAAAACAAGAGTTGTGGGGTGTGAGGGGTCATGGTGAAAATAAAGCAGAAGTGAAGGTAAAAAGTCCTCCAACTCACACATGGAGTAAATAAAAATGCAGTGTGGATAGAATACAAAATCATCTAAAATTGAATATTCTCAAAAACATTAATGTTTATATCATTATGTATATGAAAATTATGAAGCAGAGAACCAAACAAAAGATACATTTAGGTGAGGAAAGATTTCATAATCTCACTGTCAAATGCAAGATGAAAGATATAAAATGTAACAATATGTAAAATAAATGATAATATTTATATTACATTTAATATCCAACAATACAGTATGATCAACTGAATTGTATCAAATAGAAGATAGTTTAAATTTAGAAAATTTAAAATGAGGCAAATATGAGCCAGGTGAAGGATAAGTAAGATCAATTACATTTAACATATCTTGACTTCAATTTTATGTAAAAATATTATTAGTAAACACCTTTTGTGGTGATTTCACCATAATTTTATTAAACTGTAAAAATATGTTGACATTTTCTCATGAAGAGTACTATTAAATGTTTGTGGATATTAGTGTTCCATGGGTTCAGTGTGGGAGAGTGAGAGGTTAAAACTTTTTTGAATTAAAAGAGAAGAACATAATTTTATATTTATTTTGCTACAATTTAAAATATGAAAAGGTATATGAATAATTACATCTTAATGTTTGTCTGATTATATAGATATGCCTGACTGTCACAAGACATCCAAGACATCAGATGTCTAACAGGAAATATATAATTTGTGTATAATCTTAGCCCTCTACAAAATGCAAGGTTCACTATTTTGAGTACATTGTTCAAGTTCCTTTCTTACGACTGCTCAGGTTCTGTCATTTATTGACACTGTGCATCTAAAATTGTCACTGCTGGTCTTCTGGAAGAATCTGAGAAATAGCAGATTCTTGTTCTCATTCCAAGAGTGTGTTCTCTGCTGAATAGGGTGAGGGTGCACCCAGCTCAAGACTCATCAGATCCACTGACAGGCTCAGTTATCTCCTGCCCAGGCAAGGGGTGGGCTTCTCTATCCAGAGCTGAATCCTTAGGGCCAGGCAGTGTAGCTGAAACAAGCCACTTCTTAGCAGGGAAGACATAACCTGCCTGGGTGGCCATGGCATAGAAGGTCTGCACCTGGGCACACAGAGGCCCCAGAGCCAGGCAAGCTGAGTGAGCTTCTCCCAGGTCAGTGGAGAATGGACCTGCTGCACCAACACACGGGATGGATTTTGATAAATGGCCTTTGACTCACCTTGGAAATTCACTAAGCTTTCCAAAGTGATGAGTATTGAACTCCAGGGGCCTGAGACTTGTGCCTCTTGCTGCACCCAGTGCAAGCCATGAAAGGACCTCTATGGTGGGCATCACAGGTCTCTTGGATTCCACTGCTTTGCAAAACTGTGGAGGACTTTAGTTTCTTTTTCAACATCAAGCTGCACTATTTTCCTATACAGTTCGCTGCAGAGAAAGCATGTGAGTGAGAGACTCTCCAGAACGGTGCCCACAGACCCTCATTTCCACAACCTTCCACGAACCTTCAGGTGAATCTCATTTGTCTCTTCTCCTTCCTGACCATTTTAATGAAGTGAAGCTTAATCCCTTCTGAGTCCCCAAATATCCTCTGAGTGCCAGGAGCTCCAAAATTATCTCAGTCACTAAGAAGCCCTCTTACTGCTCAATCCCTGTATAAAAGTCTTCTGCTTGTTTGCCCCTCAGAGGTAAAAAGAGCAAGATTCTACCTGCTCTATCTTGGCAGCTGTCTTTGGAGCTGATTTTCCTTTATTTGGAGTTTCCCTCAGGCGACCTCTACTCTAGTTCTATTGATAAAACAAGAGTTTGAGTAAGTACCTCCAATCAAACACCCTAGAAGGCTTAGTTTATCCTGGACACACAGAAACTGAAGTTGCAACCAAAACCATCTCTCCTCTGTTCTCCAGAGTCGAGAATCTACAAGGCCCTGGCTGCCAAAGAGCTCCCAGTTTCCTTGCCGGGGTGACTGTGTTGCAGCGCTGTCTCTTTCTACCTTGAAAGAGTCAAATTTTACCTGATCTAGCAGTGCTGTTTCTCGCTTTGAGCTTAGTTTCCTCAGAATTCTTTTCATTTGGATTAGACTTTGATCCTAGTGCAACATGGAGTTTAGGTGACTCACCTCTCCCAGGCACAGAGTCCCATAGTCTGTCTCTGACAAATATTTGTGGATCAGCCTTTCAAGTGAAGCTCTTCTGCCAGTGTCATGAGTGAACCATTTCTCAAAGTCTCCTTAGAGATCTGAGTCATTTCCTATTCCCAATTTCAAAATAAAACCCTATCAAAGACACATAGCTCAGTATCCCTGATGCCAGCCCTCCTTGGGGACTTCACAGCAACAGCCCAAGGCCTTACCTGCCTTTGCATGTGCTTCTCACTGGAATGGGAAGAGGGGGTCTTGTCTTTTTCTTTGAATAGTTTCTTCTCATCTGAGCCCCTTTCTGTAAAGGAAATTTGTTTGAAGAAAGGTTGGTTAGTGGGGCATGGGATAGAGGAGCAATGGGGATCAGAGTTTTCATTTCCTTTTCCCGTGTTCAAACTCCAGCGAAATGTGTTCTCTCTCTCACCTGCAGATTCAGAGTGTGAGTTATTCTGCTGGACTCACCTTTTATATGTCCATCAGTTGGGCGTGGCTTACTCTTATTGGCTAAGTTTTCTCTTCCTGGCTCTCATTAGGGCCTCAATAAGAAAAGTGTCTTGCTGTAGTTTTACTAGGGACCTAGACACAGTTAATGGAAGATATTTTCTGGGTCTTGTCATAGTGTCAAAAATAAAAACAAAAAAACAGAGCCAGGGGCACAGGAATCAGAAGATAAGGGAATCGTTTTATAATAATTTCTGTTCCAATTCCTACCTGGAATGATTTATGATACTGCTTATTATTCAAGATGCAGAATTAAACATACCAGTAGAAAGTAAAAAAGTTTCCTCTTCAAAATTTCCCTTTTTGTTAAAGAATAATTCATAAGTGTTAGAAATAACAGTTTCTTTTAAAGACTAACTTCCTTCAAGCCTCCTGGATTTGTGCTAATAACTCTTCATTATGCCCAATCCTATGTAGCTGTTAGGTATAAGGGAATGAGCACATTCCATGTCCTTGTACATTAACCAAGATATTTGTTTTAGACATCACAGATCACAGCCTATGCCCCTTCCCTATTTTGAAATGTTACTTTTCTAAGTTTTTTGCAAACAACTTCCTCTTTTCCTTTGTTCTCCCTTGCCCTTACCTATTGAGGAAAGTTTTAAGTTATTAGCCAGTCAGGTTTAGTGTAGATTGTGAGGTCCAGCTCTAGCCAATGGAGACAGGACACAGTTGCAGGGGCAAGCTGTGTAAAGGATAAAAATTGCTTTTCTCCTTTGTTTGAGTGTGCTCTCACCATTGTTCCATCTGCGAGGAGCACTCTTTCTGCAAAAAGTAAAATTGCCTTGCTGAGAAAAATTTTTGTCTGAATGCTGATTTTTCCTTGTGGTACTGAGGAACAAGCATTCTGTTTCTGAATAAACATTTTATGTATAACAATACCTATATTGAAATGTGTTATACATTTTGCAAAGAAGGGGCATTATACATAGTGTTAAATAATGTACATAGATATTATAATTTCTCAAATGCTTAGAAATGTCAATTAAAATTATGGTTGATTGTATTACATACATACATATATGATAAAATAAAAATGTAGAGAAAAAGTACATACCAAATAAAATGGTCCGTTCTACCTTAACTTGGGGGAAGATAATTAGATCAAATACAATAGAATCAATTTGATTAGATTAGAGCTGATGGTAATTTAGTCAGCTTATGATTTTTGAAGTAGCAAAAAGTCTAAGTAGAGAGAGAAACTTCTCCTGTTTCTCACCTTTCCTCAGTCATCCTGGGAGCTGTACTCTGTTCTATGGAATTTATTCAGTCTCATTAGTGAAAATGGACTTGGTCCCAAACAGCTAACCCCACTGACCACAAGAAAAACAGCCTAGATCCTGAGCATTCAGCTCCTGTCTTCACACAACAGACACCATCTGAGTCCCATCAAAGCCTGGTTGTTTCCCAACATCCACCATCGAGACATATTCCAGAGCAGCCTCTCAAAATAGACTAAACGAGATGGGACAAGATATGGTGGAGCTCCAGGATCAGGACAGCTGCCTCATCCCTTCCTACTGAGAAGTCTGTATCTGCTGGTTAGGGCTCCCAAACTATAGAA
>NW_022316227.1:0-4391 GCF_002776525.5 Piliocolobus tephrosceles
TTCTATAGTTTGGGAGCCCTAACCAGCAGATACAGACTTCTCAGTAGAAAGGGATGAGGCAGCTGTCCTGATCCTGGAACTCCACCATATCTTGTCCCATCTCGTTTAGTCTATTTTGAGAGGCTGCTCTGGAATATGTCTCGATGGTGGATGTTGGGAAACAACCAGGCTTTGATGGGACTCAGATGGTGTCTGCTGTGTGAAGACAGGAGCTGAATGCTCAGGATCTAGGCTGTTTTTCTTGTGGTCAGTGGGGTTAGCTGTTTGGGACCAAGTCCATTTTCACTAATGAGACTGAATAAATTCCATAGAACAGAGTACAGCTCCCAGGATGACTGAGGAAAGGTGAGAAACAGGAGAAGTTTCTCTCTCTACTTAGACTTTTTGCTACTTCAAAAATCATAAGCTGACTAAATTACCATCAGCTCTAATCTAATCAAATTGATTCTATTGTATTTGATCTAATTATCTTCCCCCAAGTTAAGGTAGAACGGACCATTTTATTTGGTATGTACTTTTTCTCTACATTTTTATTTTATCATATATGTATGTATGTAATACAATCAACCATAATTTTAATTGACATTTCTAAGCATTTGAGAAATTATAATATCTATGTACATTATTTAACACTATGTATAATGCCCCTTCTTTGCAAAATGTATAACACATTTCAATATAGGTATTGTTATACATAAAATGTTTATTCAGAAACAGAATGCTTGTTCCTCAGTACCACAAGGAAAAATCAGCATTCAGACAAAAATTTTTCTCAGCAAGGCAATTTTACTTTTTGCAGAAAGAGTGCTCCTCGCAGATGGAACAATGGTGAGAGCACACTCAAACAAAGGAGAAAAGCAATTTTTATCCTTTACACAGCTTGCCCCTGCAACTGTGTCCTGTCTCCATTGGCTAGAGCTGGACCTCACAATCTACACTAAACCTGACTGGCTAATAACTTAAAACTTTCCTCAATAGGTAAGGGCAAGGGAGAACAAAGGAAAAGAGGAAGTTGTTTGCAAAAAACTTAGAAAAGTAACATTTCAAAATAGGGAAGGGGCATAGGCTGTGATCTGTGATGTCTAAAACAAATATCTTGGTTAATGTACAAGGACATGGAATGTGCTCATTCCCTTATACCTAACAGCTACATAGGATTGGGCATAATGAAGAGTTATTAGCACAAATCCAGGAGGCTTGAAGGAAGTTAGTCTTTAAAAGAAACTGTTATTTCTAACACTTATGAATTATTCTTTAACAAAAAGGGAAATTTTGAAGAGGAAACTTTTTTACTTTCTATAGGTATGTTTAATTCTGCATTAAATAATAAGCAGTATCATAAATCATTCCAGGTAGGAATTGGAACAGAAATTATTATAAAATGATTCCCTTATCTTCTGATTCCTGTGCCCCTGGCTCTGTTTTTTTGTTTTTATTTTTGACACTATGACAAGACCCAGAAAATATCTTCCATTAACTGTGTCTAGGTCCCTAGTAAAACTACAGCAAGACACTTTTCTTATTGAGGCCCTAATGAGAGCCAGGAAGAGAAAACTTAGCCAATAAGAGTAAGCCACGCCCAACTGATGGACATATAAAAGGTGAGTCCAGCAGAATAACTCACACTCTGAATCTGCAGGTGAGAGAGAGAACACATTTCGCTGGAGTTTGAACACGGGAAAAGGAAATGAAAACTCTGATCCCCATTGCTCCTCTATCCCATGCCCCACTAACCAACCTTTCTTCAAACAAATTTCCTTTACAGAAAGGGGCTCAGATGAGAAGAAACTATTCAAAGAAAAAGACAAGACCCCCTCTTCCCATTCCAGTGAGAAGCACATGCAAAGGCAGGTAAGGCCTTGGGCTGTTGCTGTGAAGTCCCCAAGGAGGGCTGGCATCAGGGATACTGAGCTATGTGTCTTTGATAGGGTTTTATTTTGAAATTGGGAATAGGAAATGACTCAGATCTCTAAGGAGACTTTGAGAAATGGTTCACTCATGACACTGGCAGAAGAGCTTCACTTGAAAGGCTGATCCACAAATATTTGTCAGAGACAGACTATGGGACTCTGTGCCTGGGAGAGGTGAGTCACCTAAACTCCATGTTGCACTAGGATCAAAGTCTAATCCAAATGAAAAGAATTCTGAGGAAACTAAGCTCAAAGCGAGAAACAGCACTGCTAGATCAGGTAAAATTTGACTCTTTCAAGGTAGAAAGAGACAGCGCTGCAACACAGTCACCCCGGCAAGGAAACTGGGAGCTCTTTGGCAGCCAGGGCCTTGTAGATTCTCGACTCTGGAGAACAGAGGAGAGATGGTTTTGGTTGCAACTTCAGTTTCTGTGTGTCCAGGATAAACTAAGCCTTCTAGGGTGTTTGATTGGAGGTACTTACTCAAACTCTTGTTTTATCAATAGAACTAGAGTAGAGGTCGCCTGAGGGAAACTCCAAATAAAGGAAAATCAGCTCCAAAGACAGCTGCCAAGATAGAGCAGGTAGAATCTTGCTCTTTTTACCTCTGAGGGGCAAACAAGCAGAAGACTTTTATACAGGGATTGAGCAGTAAGAGGGCTTCTTAGTGACTGAGATAATTTTGGAGCTCCTGGCACTCAGAGGATATTTGGGGACTCAGAAGGGATTAAGCTTCACTTCATTAAAATGGTCAGGAAGGAGAAGAGACAAATGAGATTCACCTGAAGGTTCGTGGAAGGTTGTGGAAATGAGGGTCTGTGGGCACCGTTCTGGAGAGTCTCTCACTCACATGCTTTCTCTGCAGGGAACTGTATAGGAAAATAGTGCAGCTTGATGTTGAAAAAGAAACTAAAGTCCTCCACAGTTTTGCAAAGCAGTGGAATCCAAGAGACCTGTGATGCCCACCATAGAGGTCCTTTCATGGCTTGCACTGGGTGCAGCAAGAGGCACAAGTCTCAGGCCCCTGGAGTTCAATACTCATCACTTTGGAAAGCTTAGTGAATTTCCAAGGTGAGTCAAAGGCCATTTATCAAAATCCATCCCGTGTGTTGGTGCAGCAGGTCCATTCTCCACTGACCTGGGAGAAGCTCACTCAGCTTGCCTGGCTCTGGGGCCTCTGTGTGCCCAGGTGCAGACCTTCTATGCCATGGCCACCCAGGCAGGTTATGTCTTCCCTGCTAAGAAGTGGCTTGTTTCAGCTACACTGCCTGGCCCTAAGGATTCAGCTCTGGATAGAGAAGCCCACCCCTTGCCTGGGCAGGAGATAACTGAGCCTGTCAGTGGATCTGATGAGTCTTGAGCTGGGTGCACCCTCACCCTATTCAGCAGAGAACACACTCTTGGAATGAGAACAAGAATCTGCTATTTCTCAGATTCTTCCAGAAGACCAGCAGTGACAATTTTAGATGCACAGTGTCAATAAATGACAGAACCTGAGCAGTCGTAAGAAAGGAACTTGAACAATGTACTCAAAATAGTGAACCTTGCATTTTGTAGAGGGCTAAGATTATACACAAATTATATATTTCCTGTTAGACATCTGATGTCTTGGATGTCTTGTGACAGTCAGGCATATCTATATAATCAGACAAACATTAAGATGTAATTATTCATATACCTTTTCATATTTTAAATTGTAGCAAAATAAATATAAAATTATGTTCTTCTCTTTTAATTCAAAAAAGTTTTAACCTCTCACTCTCCCACACTGAACCCATGGAACACTAATATCCACAAACATTTAATAGTACTCTTCATGAGAAAATGTCAACATATTTTTACAGTTTAATAAAATTATGGTGAAATCACCACAAAAGGTGTTTACTAATAATATTTTTACATAAAATTGAAGTCAAGATATGTTAAATGTAATTGATCTTACTTATCCTTCACCTGGCTCATATTTGCCTCATTTTAAATTTTCTAAATTTAAACTATCTTCTATTTGATACAATTCAGTTGATCATACTGTATTGTTGGATATTAAATGTAATATAAATATTATCATTTATTTTACATATTGTTACATTTTATATCTTTCATCTTGCATTTGACAGTGAGATTATGAAATCTTTCCTCACCTAAATGTATCTTTTGTTTGGTTCTCTGCTTCATAATTTTCATATACATAATGATATAAACATTAATGTTTTTGAGAATATTCAATTTTAGATGATTTTGTATTCTATCCACACTGCATTTTTATTTACTCCATGTGTGAGTTGGAGGACTTTTTACCTTCACTTCTGCTTTATTTTCACCATGACCCCTCACACCCCACAACTCTTGTTTTGGTCAAAGAACAGTGATTTATCATTCCAGTAAATGGAGCCAATTCAATGAAAATATTCAGATATACCTTCGAGATATATGACTTTTGCTCTAGACAGGCACAATAAAATAAATATCACAATAATAGGA
>NW_022316228.1:0-4391 GCF_002776525.5 Piliocolobus tephrosceles
TCCTATTATTGTGATATTTATTTTATTGTGCCTGTCTAGAGCAAAAGTCATATATCTCGAAGGTATATCTGAATATTTTCATTGAATTGGCTCCATTTACTGGAATGATAAATCACTGTTCTTTGACCAAAACAAGAGTTGTGGGGTGTGAGGGGTCATGGTGAAAATAAAGCAGAAGTGAAGGTAAAAAGTCCTCCAACTCACACATGGAGTAAATAAAAATGCAGTGTGGATAGAATACAAAATCATCTAAAATTGAATATTCTCAAAAACATTAATGTTTATATCATTATGTATATGAAAATTATGAAGCAGAGAACCAAACAAAAGATACATTTAGGTGAGGAAAGATTTCATAATCTCACTGTCAAATGCAAGATGAAAGATATAAAATGTAACAATATGTAAAATAAATGATAATATTTATATTACATTTAATATCCAACAATACAGTATGATCAACTGAATTGTATCAAATAGAAGATAGTTTAAATTTAGAAAATTTAAAATGAGGCAAATATGAGCCAGGTGAAGGATAAGTAAGATCAATTACATTTAACATATCTTGACTTCAATTTTATGTAAAAATATTATTAGTAAACACCTTTTGTGGTGATTTCACCATAATTTTATTAAACTGTAAAAATATGTTGACATTTTCTCATGAAGAGTACTATTAAATGTTTGTGGATATTAGTGTTCCATGGGTTCAGTGTGGGAGAGTGAGAGGTTAAAACTTTTTTGAATTAAAAGAGAAGAACATAATTTTATATTTATTTTGCTACAATTTAAAATATGAAAAGGTATATGAATAATTACATCTTAATGTTTGTCTGATTATATAGATATGCCTGACTGTCACAAGACATCCAAGACATCAGATGTCTAACAGGAAATATATAATTTGTGTATAATCTTAGCCCTCTACAAAATGCAAGGTTCACTATTTTGAGTACATTGTTCAAGTTCCTTTCTTACGACTGCTCAGGTTCTGTCATTTATTGACACTGTGCATCTAAAATTGTCACTGCTGGTCTTCTGGAAGAATCTGAGAAATAGCAGATTCTTGTTCTCATTCCAAGAGTGTGTTCTCTGCTGAATAGGGTGAGGGTGCACCCAGCTCAAGACTCATCAGATCCACTGACAGGCTCAGTTATCTCCTGCCCAGGCAAGGGGTGGGCTTCTCTATCCAGAGCTGAATCCTTAGGGCCAGGCAGTGTAGCTGAAACAAGCCACTTCTTAGCAGGGAAGACATAACCTGCCTGGGTGGCCATGGCATAGAAGGTCTGCACCTGGGCACACAGAGGCCCCAGAGCCAGGCAAGCTGAGTGAGCTTCTCCCAGGTCAGTGGAGAATGGACCTGCTGCACCAACACACGGGATGGATTTTGATAAATGGCCTTTGACTCACCTTGGAAATTCACTAAGCTTTCCAAAGTGATGAGTATTGAACTCCAGGGGCCTGAGACTTGTGCCTCTTGCTGCACCCAGTGCAAGCCATGAAAGGACCTCTATGGTGGGCATCACAGGTCTCTTGGATTCCACTGCTTTGCAAAACTGTGGAGGACTTTAGTTTCTTTTTCAACATCAAGCTGCACTATTTTCCTATACAGTTCCCTGCAGAGAAAGCATGTGAGTGAGAGACTCTCCAGAACGGTGCCCACAGACCCTCATTTCCACAACCTTCCACGAACCTTCAGGTGAATCTCATTTGTCTCTTCTCCTTCCTGACCATTTTAATGAAGTGAAGCTTAATCCCTTCTGAGTCCCCAAATATCCTCTGAGTGCCAGGAGCTCCAAAATTATCTCAGTCACTAAGAAGCCCTCTTACTGCTCAATCCCTGTATAAAAGTCTTCTGCTTGTTTGCCCCTCAGAGGTAAAAAGAGCAAGATTCTACCTGCTCTATCTTGGCAGCTGTCTTTGGAGCTGATTTTCCTTTATTTGGAGTTTCCCTCAGGCGACCTCTACTCTAGTTCTATTGATAAAACAAGAGTTTGAGTAAGTACCTCCAATCAAACACCCTAGAAGGCTTAGTTTATCCTGGACACACAGAAACTGAAGTTGCAACCAAAACCATCTCTCCTCTGTTCTCCAGAGTCGAGAATCTACAAGGCCCTGGCTGCCAAAGAGCTCCCAGTTTCCTTGCCGGGGTGACTGTGTTGCAGCGCTGTCTCTTTCTACCTTGAAAGAGTCAAATTTTACCTGATCTAGCAGTGCTGTTTCTCGCTTTGAGCTTAGTTTCCTCAGAATTCTTTTCATTTGGATTAGACTTTGATCCTAGTGCAACATGGAGTTTAGGTGACTCACCTCTCCCAGGCACAGAGTCCCATAGTCTGTCTCTGACAAATATTTGTGGATCAGCCTTTCAAGTGAAGCTCTTCTGCCAGTGTCATGAGTGAACCATTTCTCAAAGTCTCCTTAGAGATCTGAGTCATTTCCTATTCCCAATTTCAAAATAAAACCCTATCAAAGACACATAGCTCAGTATCCCTGATGCCAGCCCTCCTTGGGGACTTCACAGCAACAGCCCAAGGCCTTACCTGCCTTTGCATGTGCTTCTCACTGGAATGGGAAGAGGGGGTCTTGTCTTTTTCTTTGAATAGTTTCTTCTCATCTGAGCCCCTTTCTGTAAAGGAAATTTGTTTGAAGAAAGGTTGGTTAGTGGGGCATGGGATAGAGGAGCAATGGGGATCAGAGTTTTCATTTCCTTTTCCCGTGTTCAAACTCCAGCGAAATGTGTTCTCTCTCTCACCTGCAGATTCAGAGTGTGAGTTATTCTGCTGGACTCACCTTTTATATGTCCATCAGTTGGGCGTGGCTTACTCTTATTGGCTAAGTTTTCTCTTCCTGGCTCTCATTAGGGCCTCAATAAGAAAAGTGTCTTGCTGTAGTTTTACTAGGGACCTAGACACAGTTAATGGAAGATATTTTCTGGGTCTTGTCATAGTGTCAAAAATAAAAACAAAAAAACAGAGCCAGGGGCACAGGAATCAGAAGATAAGGGAATCATTTTATAATAATTTCTGTTCCAATTCCTACCTGGAATGATTTATGATACTGCTTATTATTTAATGCAGAATTAAACATACCTATAGAAAGTAAAAAAGTTTCCTCTTCAAAATTTCCCTTTTTGTTAAAGAATAATTCATAAGTGTTAGAAATAACAGTTTCTTTTAAAGACTAACTTCCTTCAAGCCTCCTGGATTTGTGCTAATAACTCTTCATTATGCCCAATCCTATGTAGCTGTTAGGTATAAGGGAATGAGCACATTCCATGTCCTTGTACATTAACCAAGATATTTGTTTTAGACATCACAGATCACAGCCTATGCCCCTTCCCTATTTTGAAATGTTACTTTTCTAAGTTTTTTGCAAACAACTTCCTCTTTTCCTTTGTTCTCCCTTGCCCTTACCTATTGAGGAAAGTTTTAAGTTATTAGCCAGTCAGGTTTAGTGTAGATTGTGAGGTCCAGCTCTAGCCAATGGAGACAGGACACAGTTGCAGGGGCAAGCTGTGTAAAGGATAAAAATTGCTTTTCTCCTTTGTTTGAGTGTGCTCTCACCATTGTTCCATCTGCGAGGAGCACTCTTTCTGCAAAAAGTAAAATTGCCTTGCTGAGAAAAATTTTTGTCTGAATGCTGATTTTTCCTTGTGGTACTGAGGAACAAGCATTCTGTTTCTGAATAAACATTTTATGTATAACAATACCTATATTGAAATGTGTTATACATTTTGCAAAGAAGGGGCATTATACATAGTGTTAAATAATGTACATAGATATTATAATTTCTCAAATGCTTAGAAATGTCAATTAAAATTATGGTTGATTGTATTACATACATACATATATGATAAAATAAAAATGTAGAGAAAAAGTACATACCAAATAAAATGGTCCGTTCTACCTTAACTTGGGGGAAGATAATTAGATCAAATACAATAGAATCAATTTGATTAGATTAGAGCTGATGGTAATTTAGTCAGCTTATGATTTTTGAAGTAGCAAAAAGTCTAAGTAGAGAGAGAAACTTCTCCTGTTTCTCACCTTTCCTCAGTCATCCTGGGAGCTGTACTCTGTTCTATGGAATTTATTCAGTCTCATTAGTGAAAATGGACTTGGTCCCAAACAGCTAACCCCACTGACCACAAGAAAAACAGCCTAGATCCTGAGCATTCAGCTCCTGTCTTCACACAGCAGACACCATCTGAGTCCCATCAAAGCCTGGTTGTTTCCCAACATCCACCATCGAGACATATTCCAGAGCAGCCTCTCAAAATAGACTAAACGAGATGGGACAAGATATGGTGGAGTTCCAGGATCAGGACAGCTGCCTCATCCCTTTCTACTGAGAAGTCTGTATCTGCTGGTTAGGGCTCCCAAACTATAGAA
>NW_022316229.1:0-3315 GCF_002776525.5 Piliocolobus tephrosceles
CTTGAAATATAAGAAAATCAGCATAAACAAATGGAAAACCACATCACGTTCTGAGGTAGAATATCTCAATATTACTCAATCATCAATTTTTAGAAGTAATTTATAAATTTAATTTTGTCCCGATAAAGATACCAACCCGTATTGGAAGCAAGCATTTTATTGCAAAACTCCTATAGATGAAAACACAAATAAGAACAGCTGAGAAAACTCTGAAAAAATCGAATGGCTATTCCACCCTATGAGACACGTTGATTTATGAATATATGAATAACTCAGTGGAACTATAAATAGAAAAATAAACCACAGTGTATAAGAAAGTGCCTTTGTTCAGGCTGCTAAAACAAAATACACTAGACTGGGTAATGTATGAACAACAGAAATGTTTGGTCACTGTTCTGGAGCCTGGAACGTTCAACATCAAAACACCAGCAAATTCAATGTCTGGTGAGGGACCTGTTTCTCATAGATGGTGCTTCTTGCTGTGTGCTCACATGGCACATGCTCCCTTCAACTTCCATTACAGAGTGTTAATTACATGTATGAAGATGAAGCCCTCCTGAGTGAGTCGCTTCCCAAAAAAGCTCCAAAAAACTAGCATATTAGGGATTAAATCTTTACAAATAAGTTTTTACAAGTAGACACAAATTCAGGCCATAGCAAAAAGTTAATTGGCAATACAAACTACAGTTGGGTTGGCATCATTAATGCTTTGAGTTTAGGAATGTGATGTTTCTATCATAAAGGTAAAAACTAATGTGCTAATTATAACCTGCAATAAAATGAAGGTCAAATGAAAGATACATCTGTATGGTGAAAAAATCAAGTTTTTAAAGGTGAATTCTTACTGGTTGTATCCGGATTTTTGTGGTTTCTGATGATGAGTAAGACCCCAGAGACTCCTCCTGTGACTTTCTTACTGAAGTTTCTGACACTCTTACTCAATTTGAAAGGGTGTAAAAATGGTTTCTGCTTCTGTCTTTAAGAAATTCAAAATGACGTTGACTTCTATATGCTTGATCTAAAACAATTATTCACTCAGTGCTTCTCCGCTGAGGAAGGGCACTGAATCTCACACGCCCAGAAGCATCATGTTCTGTCAGATACAGGGCTTCTCCTTGTGGCAGAACCGCACCATTCACACATGATCAGAGGCTTTCCCAGGCATGCACTGCTCTGTGCTCTCCCACTCAGGCTCAGTCCTGAGCATCTGACTCAAGGTGACTGATGAATATGTGCCCTAGTACTCTCATTTACAGGGATTTTGTTTTCTATTAACGATCTTTTCCAAAGCTCTAGGGTCTTTCCTGAATCCACCTCCCACACACAGATAGACTGGCAGATTTGGACAGAAGCTTGGATCCTCACTTGAAGCCCTGCCCTGTCCCACCAGCTTCTCTAGAAGCACAATGTTCTAATTACTCCTGAGAGACCACATATCAGGGCATCTCTCTGTGCCAATAATTGAATAAAAGTGAGAAAAGAAACAGGCAAAAATTTCCGCTGAGGGCCACCTCTAAGGGTCTAGTTGCTAGACGTATATATCTTTTCACACAAATATTGACAAACTGAATTTCATCTTTAACTGAAAAACAAAATAAAGAACAACCGCTCACTGAGGAATGAGAAAATGGAATCAATGCTCTATAGAATCCAGCTTACCTCAACCATGGGGTGATAAGTCTCCTCAGGAAAAAGCAGTTGTCATCGATCATCAGAAACAACTGTGGCCTCAGACAGCTGGACACTGAGAGTGCAGGATGTTCACTGGGATTCCACGCCTGCATCACAGAGAGATGGAATTCCCAGGAGAAGCTGAACCCACCGGTCCTGTTCTACCATTTGGTCTAACTACTACTCCTCCTCCTCCTGGCCCAACAGGATTCCCAAACTCTTATCTGGGGCTCACTAGGGATAGTTCAGAAAGACAAGAAGTTATTAATGATGAAGGGGTGGCCTGCCCCTCCACACCTGTGGGTGCTTCTCGCTAGGTGGAACGAGAGACTTGAGAAAAGAAATAAAGACACAGAGACAAAGTATAGAGAAAGAAAAGCAGGGTCCCAGGGGACCAGTGCTGTGCTTCCAGAGGACCCACACTGGCACCAGTCTCTGAGTTCCCTCAGTATTTATTGCCAAAAAGATAAGGGAGTAAATCAGCAGTAAGGCATACAGGTACACGGAGCTGTTGCATTTTCCCAGGGACGGGCAGGAGACAGATGTTTTTCTTTTACTGAGATTTAAGGGAATGGTACTGACCTTCAACCACAAGCAGGCTTTAAACATTTGCCTAACAAAGCACATTCCTTACAGCCCAAAATCCTTTCAACTTTAATTAGCACAGCAATGTTTCTAGCAAAGACAAGATTGGGGGTAGGGTTACAGATTAACAGCATCTCAAATACAGAGCCAAATGGAGTCTCTTAAACTTACTTCTATCTATAATAACACAGTAACAGGCTGACCTCTCTTTTCCCCACAAATGACCCTAAATTTCTGTAGTTTCTGGGGTCTGATTTGTTCACTTGTAGATTTTGGGTTTCTGTCCTCCCTCTACATCCACAGAATTTTTGTGTCCTGTTCCAGTACCTATAACTTTAAGTAGTCATTTTTTCTAGTCTAGTCACCCATACTGTCTTCTAGTCATTTCTTTTTTTTTTTCTAGTAGAGTGAGATGATATAGACTCAAAAAAACCTCTATATGAAAGTTCACTATAACTCAGTTGAGCACCACAACCCCTCTTTGGGCTGGACTGTCATTCAGAGAATGTAAAAACCAGATTTGCCTGGGGTGGCAGTTAAGTGAATGAAAGACACATCTTGTCCAGGAACGGTCAGTGAGAAATCTCAAAGTTTGAAAATGGATGCCTACAGGCCTCAGTGACATCCTCTTCATCTTGGCGGCAGTCAAGAAAAGATTTGTGGGTGCTGATGGAAAAGTCACATTCATTCAACAAATTACCTAGCCAACATGTGTGGACCCAGAGAAAAAAAGGAAGTAAAATCAGTTTGCCATGCTGACACATATAATGATAAAAGCTACAACGTGATTAAAATGCAAGTGGCCTCAAAACCCTAAAGGTTACATGAATGATCTTCAAGGGACACATGGTGTGGCTGGAGTCAGCTGACTATTACGCTAAAGGTGAGATATGATCAATACCTCAGGAAGTGGGTCAAAGACCAATGCAGTTGTCATGCCCGGAATGGTCTGGGGCCTTCTAAACCATGCGACAAATAGGTCAACTTTCTCTAAGAAGCACAGGTCTGGCACGCAGTGATGACCTCTGCATTACACATGGATTCAGCTTGATTTCTGGC
>NW_022316230.1:0-3315 GCF_002776525.5 Piliocolobus tephrosceles
GCCAGAAATCAAGCTGAATCCATGTGTAATGCAGAGGTCATCACTGCGTGCCAGACCTGTGCTTCTTAGAGAAAGTTGACCTATTTGTCGCATGGTTTAGAAGGCCCCAGACCATTCCGGGCATGACAACTGCATTGGTCTTTGACCCACTTCCTGAGGTATTGATCATATCTCACCTTTAGCGTAATAGTCAGCTGACTCCAGCCACACCATGTGTCCCTTGAAGATCATTCATGTAACCTTTAGGGTTTTGAGGCCACTTGCATTTTAATCACGTTGTAGCTTTTATCATTATATGTGTCAGCATGGCAAACTGATTTTACTTCCTTTTTTTCTCTGGGTCCACACATGTTGGCTAGGTAATTTGTTGAATGAATGTGACTTTTCCATCAGCACCCACAAATCTTTTCTTGACTGCCGCCAAGATGAAGAGGATGTCACTGAGGCCTGTAGGCATCCATTTTCAAACTTTGAGATTTCTCACTGACCGTTCCTGGACAAGATGTGTCTTTCATTCACTTAACTGCCACCCCAGGCAAATCTGGTTTTTACATTCTCTGAATGACAGTCCAGCCCAAAGAGGGGTTGTGGTGCTCAACTGAGTTATAGTGAACTTTCATATAGAGGTTTTTTTGAGTCTATATCATCTCACTCTACTAGAAAAAAAAAAAGAAATGACTAGAAGACAGTATGGGTGACTAGACTAGAAAAAATGACTACTTAAAGTTATAGGTACTGGAACAGGACACAAAAATTCTGTGGATGTAGAGGGAGGACAGAAACCCAAAATCTACAAGTGAACAAATCAGACCCCAGAAACTACAGAAATTTAGGGTCATTTGTGGGGAAAAGAGAGGTCAGCCTGTTACTGTGTTATTATAGATAGAAGTAAGTTTAAGAGACTCCATTTGGCTCTGTATTTGAGATGCTGTTAATCTGTAACCCTACCCCCAATCTTGTCTTTGCTAGAAACATTGCTGTGCTAATTAAAGTTGAAAGGATTTTGGGCTGTAAGGAATGTGCTTTGTTAGGCAAATGTTTAAAGCCTGCTTGTGGTTGAAGGTCAGTACCATTCCCTTAAATCTCAGTAAAAGAAAAACATCTGTCTCCTGCCCGTCCCTGGGAAAATGCAACAGCTCCGTGTACCTGTATGCCTTACTGCTGATTTACTCCCTTATCTTTTTGGCAATAAATACTGAGGGAACTCAGAGACTGGTGCCAGTGTGGGTCCTCTGGAAGCACAGCACTGGTCCCCTGGGACCCTGCTTTTCTTTCTCTATACTTTGTCTCTGTGTCTTTATTTCTTTTCTCAAGTCTCTCGTTCCACCTAGCGAGAAGCACCCACAGGTGTGGAGGGGCAGGCCACCCCTTCATCATTAATAACTTCTTGTCTTTCTGAACTATCCCTAGTGAGCCCCAGATAAGAGTTTGGGAATCCTGTTGGGCCAGGAGGAGGAGGAGTAGTAGTTAGACCAAATGGTAGAACAGGACCGGTGGGTTCAGCTTCTCCTGGGAATTCCATCTCTCTGTGATGCAGGCGTGGAATCCCAGTGAACATCCTGCACTCTCAGTGTCCAGCTGTCTGAGGCCACAGTTGTTTCTGATGATCGATGACAACTGCTTTTTCCTGAGGAGACTTATCACCCCATGGTTGAGGTAAGCTGGATTCTATAGAGCATTGATTCCATTTTCTCATTCCTCAGTGAGCGGTTGTTCTTTATTTTGTTTTTCAGTTAAAGATGAAATTCAGTTTGTCAATATTTGTGTGAAAAGATATATACGTCTAGCAACTAGACCCTTAGAGGTGGCCCTCAGCGGAAATTTTTGCCTGTTTCTTTTCTCACTTTTATTCAATTATTGGCACAGAGAGATGCCCTGATATGTGGTCTCTCAGGAGTAATTAGAACATTGTGCTTCTAGAGAAGCTGGTGGGACAGGGCAGGGCTTCAAGTGAGGATCCAAGCTTCTGTCCAAATCTGCCAGTCTATCTGTGTGTGGGAGGTGGATTCAGGAAAGACCCTAGAGCTTTGGAAAAGATCGTTAATAGAAAACAAAATCCCTGTAAATGAGAGTACTAGGGCACATATTCATCAGTCACCTTGAGTCAGATGCTCAGGACTGAGCCTGAGTGGGAGAGCACAGAGCAGTGCATGCCTGGGAAAGCCTCTGATCATGTGTGAATGGTGCGGTTCTGCCACAAGGAGAAGCCCTGTATCTGACAGAACATGATGCTTCTGGGCGTGTGAGATTCAGTGCCCTTCCTCAGCGGAGAAGCACTGAGTGAATAATTGTTTTAGATCAAGCATATAGAAGTCAACGTCATTTTGAATTTCTTAAAGACAGAAGCAGAAACCATTTTTACACCCTTTCAAATTGAGTAAGAGTGTCAGAAACTTCAGTAAGAAAGTCACAGGAGGAGTCTCTGGGGTCTTACTCATCATCAGAAACCACAAAAATCCGGATACAACCAGTAAGAATTCACCTTTAAAAACTTGATTTTTTCACCATACAGATGTATCTTTCATTTGACCTTCATTTTATTGCAGGTTATAATTAGCACATTAGTTTTTACCTTTATGATAGAAACATCACATTCCTAAACTCAAAGCATTAATGATGCCAACCCAACTGTAGTTTGTATTGCCAATTAACTTTTTGCTATGGCCTGAATTTGTGTCTACTTGTAAAAACTTATTTGTAAAGATTTAATCCCTAATATGCTAGTTTTTTGGAGCTTTTTTGGGAAGCGACTCACTCAGGAGGGCTTCATCTTCATACATGTAATTAACACTCTGTAATGGAAGTTGAAGGGAGCATGTGCCATGTGAGCACACAGCAAGAAGCACCATCTATGAGAAACAGGTCCCTCACCAGACATTGAATTTGCTGGTGTTTTGATGTTGAACGTTCCAGGCTCCAGAACAGTGACCAAACATTTCTGTTGTTCATACATTACCCAGTCTAGTGTATTTTGTTTTAGCAGCCTGAACAAAGGCACTTTCTTATACACTGTGGTTTATTTTTCTATTTATAGTTCCACTGAGTTATTCATATATTCATAAATCAACGTGTCTCATAGGGTGGAATAGCCATTCGATTTTTTCAGAGTTTTCTCAGCTGTTCTTATTTGTGTTTTCATCTATAGGAGTTTTGCAATAAAATGCTTGCTTCCAATACGGGTTGGTATCTTTATCGGGACAAAATTAAATTTATAAATTACTTCTAAAAATTGATGATTGAGTAATATTGAGATATTCTACCTCAGAACGTGATGTGGTTTTCCATTTGTTTATGCTGATTTTCTTATATTTCAAG
>NW_022316231.1:0-3312 GCF_002776525.5 Piliocolobus tephrosceles
CTTGAAATATAAGAAAATCAGCATAAACAAATGGAAAACCACATCACGTTCTGAGGTAGAATATCTCAATATTACTCAATCATCAATTTTTAGAAGTAATTTATAAATTTAATTTTGTCCCGATAAAGATACCAACCCGTATTGGAAGCAAGCATTTTATTGCAAAACTCCTATAGATGAAAACACAAATAAGAACAGCTGAGAAAACTCTGAAAAAATCGAATGGCTATTCCACTCTATGAGACACGTTGATTTATGAATATATGAATAACTCAGTGGAACTATAAATAGAAAAATAAACCACAGTGTATAAGAAAGTGCCTTTGTTCAGGCTGCTAAAAGAAAATACACTAGACTGGGTAATGTATGAATAACAGAAATGTTTGGTCACTGTTCTGGAGCCTGGAACGTTCAACATCAAAACACCAGCAAATTCATTGTCTGGTGAGGGACCTGTTTCTCATAGATGGTGCTTCTTGCTGTGTGCTCACATGGCACATGCTCCCTTCAACTTCTATTACAGAGTGTTAATTACATGTATGAAGATGAAGCCCTCCTGAGTGAGTCGCTCCAAAAAGCTCCAAAAAACTAGCATATTAGGGATTAAATCTTTACAAATAAGTTTTTACAAGTAGACACAAATTCAGGCCATAGCAAAAAGTTAATTGGCAATACAAACTACAGTTGGGTTGGCATCATTAATGCTTTGAGTTTAGGAATGTGATGTTTCTATCATAAAGGTAAAAACTAATGTGCTAATTATAACCTGCAATAAAATGAAGGTCAAATGAAAGATACATCTGTATGGTGAAAAAATCAAGTTTTTAAAGGTGAATTCTTACTGGTTGTATCCGGATTTTTGTGGTTTCTGATGATGAGTAAGACCCCAGAGACTCCTCCTGTGACTTTCTTACTGAAGTTTCTGACACTCTTACTCAATTTGAAAGGGTGTAAAAATGGTTTCTGCTTCTGTCTTTAAGAAATTCAAAATGACGTTGACTTCTATATGCTTGATCTAAAACAATTATTCACTCAGTGCTTCTCCGCTGAGGAAGGGCACTGAATCTCACACGCCCAGAAGCATCATGTTCTGTCAGATACAGGGCTTCTCCTTGTGGCAGAACCGCACCATTCACACATGATCAGAGGCTTTCCCAGGCATGCACTGCTCTGTGCTCTCCCACTCAGGCTCAGTCCTGAGCATCTGACTCAAGGTGACTGATGAATATGTGCCCTAGTACTCTCATTTACAGGGATTTTGTTTTCTATTAACGATCTTTTCCAAAGCTCTAGGGTCTTTCCTGAATCCACCTCCCACACACAGATAGACTGGCAGATTTGGACAGAAGCTTGGATCCTCACTTGAAGCCCTGCCCTGTCCCACCAGCTTCTCTAGAAGCACAATGTTCTAATTACTCCTGAGAGACCACATATCAGGGCATCTCTCTGTGCCAATAATTGAATAAAAGTGAGAAAAGAAACAGGCAAAAATTTCCGCTGAGGGCCACCTCTAAGGGTCTAGTTGCTAGACGTATATATCTTTTCACACAAATATTGACAAACTGAATTTCATCTTTAACTGAAAAACAAAATAAAGAACAACCGCTCACTGAGGAATGAGAAAATGGAATCAATGCTCTATAGAATCCAGCTTACCTCAACCATGGGGTGATAAGTCTCCTCAGGAAAAAGCAGTTGTCATCGATCATCAGAAACAACTGTGGCCTCAGACAGCTGGACACTGAGAGTGCAGGATGTTCACTGGGATTCCACGCCTGCATCACAGAGAGATGGAATTCCCAGGAGAAGCTGAACCCACCGGTCCTGTTCTACCATTTGGTCTAACTACTACTCCTCCTCCTCCTGGCCCAACAGGATTCCCAAACTCTTATCTGGGGCTCACTAGGGATAGTTCAGAAAGACAAGAAGTTATTAATGATGAAGGGGTGGCCTGCCCCTCCACACCTGTGGGTGCTTCTCGCTAGGTGGAACGAGAGACTTGAGAAAAGAAATAAAGACACAGAGACAAAGTATAGAGAAAGAAAAGCAGGGTCCCAGGGGACCAGTGCTGTGCTTCCAGAGGACCCACACTGGCACCAGTCTCTGAGTTCCCTCAGTATTTATTGCCAAAAAGATAAGGGAGTAAATCAGCAGTAAGGCATACAGGTACACGGAGCTGTTGCATTTTCCCAGGGACGGGCAGGAGACAGATGTTTTTCTTTTACTGAGATTTAAGGGAATGGTACTGACCTTCAACCACAAGCAGGCTTTAAACATTTGCCTAACAAAGCACATTCCTTACAGCCCAAAATCCTTTCAACTTTAATTAGCACAGCAATGTTTCTAGCAAAGACAAGATTGGGGGTAGGGTTACAGATTAACAGCATCTCAAATACAGAGCCAAATGGAGTCTCTTAAACTTACTTCTATCTATAATAACACAGTAACAGGCTGACCTCTCTTTTCCCCACAAATGACCCTAAATTTCTGTAGTTTCTGGGGTCTGATTTGTTCACTTGTAGATTTTGGGTTTCTGTCCTCCCTCTACATCCACAGAATTTTTGTGTCCTGTTCCAGTACCTATAACTTTAAGTAGTCATTTTTTCTAGTCTAGTCACCCATACTGTCTTCTAGTCATTTCTTTTTTTTTTTCTAGTAGAGTGAGATGATATAGACTCAAAAAAACCTCTATATGAAAGTTCACTATAACTCAGTTGAGCACCACAACCCCTCTTTGGGCTGGACTGTCATTCAGAGAATGTAAAAACCAGATTTGCCTGGGGTGGCAGTTAAGTGAATGAAAGACACATCTTGTCCAGGAACGGTCAGTGAGAAATCTCAAAGTTTGAAAATGGATGCCTACAGGCCTCAGTGACATCCTCTTCATCTTGGCGGCAGTCAAGAAAAGATTTGTGGGTGCTGATGGAAAAGTCACATTCATTCAACAAATTACCTAGCCAACATGTGTGGACCCAGAGAAAAAAAGGAAGTAAAATCAGTTTGCCATGCTGACACATATAATGATAAAAGCTACAACGTGATTAAAATGCAAGTGGCCTCAAAACCCTAAAGGTTACATGAATGATCTTCAAGGGACACATGGTGTGGCTGGAGTCAGCTGACTATTACGCTAAAGGTGAGATATGATCAATACCTCAGGAAGTGGGTCAAAGACCAATGCAGTTGTCATGCCCGGAATGGTCTGGGGCCTTCTAAACCATGCGACAAATAGGTCAACTTTCTCTAAGAAGCACAGGTCTGGCATGCAGTGATGACCTCTGCATTACACATGGATTCAGCTTGATTTCTGGC
>NW_022316232.1:0-4517 GCF_002776525.5 Piliocolobus tephrosceles
CAACCCAAATGTCCATCAGTGACAGACTGGATTAAGAAAATGTGGCACATATACACCATGGAATACTATGCAGCCATAAAAAAGGATGAGTTTGCGTCCTTCGTAGGGACATGGATGCAGCTGGAAACCATCATTCTTAGCAAACTATCACAAGAAGAGAAAACCAAACACCGCATGTTCTCACTCATAGGTGGGAACTGAACAATGAGCTCACTTGGACTCGGGAAGGGGAACATCACACACTGGGGCCTATCATGGGGAGGGGGGAGGGGGGAGGGATTGCATTGGGGAGTTATACCTGATATAAATGATGAATTGATGGGTGCTGACGAGTTGATGGGTGCAGCACACCAACATGGCACATGTATACATATGTAACAAACCTGCACGTTATGCACATGTACCCTAGAACTTAAAATATAATAATAAAAAAAAAAAAAAAAAACAAACCTTCTTGTGTACCCCTGAAATTAAAATAAAAGTTAAATATATATATATATGAATAAATAAATAAATGGGAAAATGACCTGAATAGACATTTCTCATAAAGAAGATATACAAATGGCCAACTGACATACAAAAGAAAACTTGCCATAACTAATCATCAGGGAAATGCAATTGAAAACCACAATGAGATATCATTTTCATGTTATGGAGACTGCTTATTTCCTTAAACTTGAAACAACCTCTGCTATCTCAAACTTTTTATTCTGCAGCTTCCTCATCTCTCCATTTTCATAGAATTGAAGAGAGTTAGGGCTTTGCTCTGGATTAGGCTTTGGCTTAAGATAATGTCATGGCTAGTTTGATCTTCTATTCAGACCATTAAAACTTTCTCTATATCTGTGATAAGTCTGTTTGCTTTTTATTATTCATTTGTTTCCTTGAGTAGCACTTCCAATTTTCCAATACCATTTTCTTTGCATTCACAATTTGGCCAATGGTTTGGCAGAAGAGGTCCTGCTTTTGGCCTATCTTGTCTTTCAACAGACCTTCCTCACAAAGCTTAATATTTCTGACTTTTGATTTAAAGTGAGAGATGGGGCCGGGCGCGGTGGCTCAAGCCTGTAATCCCAGCACTTTGGGAGGCCGAGACGGGCAGATCACGAGGTCAGGAGATCGAGACCATCCTGGTTAACACGGTGAAACCCCGTCTCTACTAAAAAAAAAATACAAAAAACTAGCCGGGCGAGGTGGTGGGCGCCTGTAGTCCCAGCTACTTGGGAGGCTGAGGCAGGAGAATGGCCTAAACCCGGGAGGCGGAGCTTGCAGTGAGCTGAGATCCGGCCACTGCACTCCAGCCTGGGCGACAGAGGGAGACTCCATCTCAAAACAAAAAAAAAAAATAAAATATAATAAAAATAAAGTGAGAGATGGGCAGCTGTTCCTTTCACTTGAACACTTAGCTATCATTATAGGGTTATTAAGTGATGTAATTTCAATATTATGTTGTATCAAGGAATAGTGAGGCCCAAGGAGAGGGAGAGAGCAGGGGAACGGCTGGCAGGTGAAGCAATAGCACACACACATTTATCAGTTAAGTTCACTGTCTTATATAAGTGCAGTTTATGATGCCCAAAATAATAACATCAAAAATGCTTGACATCACTAGTCATCAAGAAAATGCAAATTATAATGATCACCGATCACCATGACAAATATAAAAATGAAAAAGTTTGAAATATTGTGAGAATTACCAAAATGTGACACAGAGACACAAAGTGAGCACATACTGTTGGGAAAATGGTGCCAATACACCTGCTCAACCCAAGGTTGCCACAAACCATCAATTCATAAAAAGCACAAGTTTTGAAAAGTGTAATAAATCAAAGGGCAATACAACACATTATAACTATATTTAGAAATATTTCAATAAAAATGCAAAAATAGAAAGCAACAACATGACAGATGTCAAGTAAAAACTGACTTCTTCAGTATGTAAGTGATGGTTACCTGTGGGGAAAAGAGTATGTACATAATGTACACATATATATATACCTATTATACCCATATATGTATGTATGTGTTAGTTCACTTAGAATGATGTCTTCTAGCTCCATCCATGTTACTGCAAAAGGGCATGATCTCATTATTTTTTTATGACTCCATAAATGGTGTGTACATACTACATTTTCTATATATATAATATACACACACACATGCATATATATACACACAAAACACTATACACACACACACACACAAGTGTGTGAGTGCATATATATACATTTTCCTTTCCTCTAATATATGCTGGTGTGGACTTTACTTTTTATTTATTATTTTTTATTTCTAAAATGTTTGAAAGTCATGTTACATTACACCTGTTGGCATGGGACTTCTGATGCCTTAGGAGAACTGTTTACAACTCTTTTCAAATAAATTTATTATTGGCTTATCTGACTGCAAAATGCTAGTCTAAGGATCACACAACAGGAAGGTGGTTGATTGGTATTCTAGTTTATCTACTTGATCTTTTTTAAATTTTAAAGTCTATAGTTTCATGGAGGGCTATTTTCGTGAGTGCGTACATGACCATGTTATGTTTTATACATTATTTTAAGTATTCGCATATTATGGCTATTGTTATATTTCAGTATTTTAAAATAAACTGGCAAATGTCACAGTGCTGAGAAAGTAGTAAACTCTGACTTATTTGATGGACGGTCTCTCTCTTGTGTGTTCCTTTCATCCTCCAATCAGTTTTTAAGCTTTATGAAGAAACTCTTAAAATTGGAGTGAGAAGTATCTAATCATGAGAATATAGAGGGAGGTAAAGCATAAAACAAGCCTTACAGAGCTACTCTGCATAAAAAATGACCTTTTAAAAGTGTGTTTTGTCAAATAAATTTAAGTTTATTTATTTAAATGAACATTTAGATGCCAAAATAATTAATAATTACCAACAATTGTATAGCACTCTTTAGTTTACAGAGTGTTTCTGCAGCATTTGTCTCATTTCATAGCCCATTATATTTCAATAGGAATATTTAATGGGATGCTTTGCTTATACACTGTTCCTATACACCACAGTATCATTATGTGACTAGAACCATTTTGGATATGGCAATCTGAACTTCAATTCTGAATCTACAATTGTCTCTTTCATTGTGGCTTTATAGAGAGTGAGTCATTTAACCTAAGGAGATTTTGCAGATAACTGTAACCATTTAAAACACCAAAATGTTTAATTATAACCACTTTTTAAGAAGAATCATTATAAAATCGACATAACATTTTACCACCACTTTACAAATCAAGTCTGACATGTTTTAGGTTATAAAATAAAACATGACCATGGTATAATATTGAGGCAATAGAGAAATATATGAAGAAGAAAACAAAAACATCTGTTTCTAAAATTTAAACACAGTCACTGTTTATATTTCAGAATGATTTCAGCCTCTTTACAATGAAATATATTTCTATGTGTACAGTTATCATTATATATCAATCTTATACCTAACATATTGCTTCACCTTGCTTTTTAAATAAATATCATGATTAGATTTTTTATATTGCTTCATGTCTAGACATATTATAAAAATGAGTAGTCATATTTTTATTTATTTTATCTAACTTTGAAGGTAATTGCTAAATAAATATCATAATTTAATTAAATAAAAATTTGACTAATTTCACAATTTTATTCATATTAAAATTAAGAAGGCTTAAATTATAAATAGCAGACTTCAATATATTTGCAGAAATCTATATATCATACTGCATCATTTAAAAGTGAGAACTGGAAAACCATTCAGTGAATGCTATGTAATTGGAGATGATGTTTTATGTACTTATTCTGTGATTGTTTATACTTGTTTAAAATATCTCAGTCATGAGTATCTGAGAGATTAAAAATAGACACTGTCTAGAAGGTCCTTGATAGGGTTAAATTTAAATACATGTCTAATTTTTAGTATGTTCCTTTGTACTGAATCATAATATGCTACAATAGACACAATACCAATGAATCAATAATTAACCTGAAGTTTCAAATACATATACATTATTAAGTATGAGGATCCAAGATACAGTAAAGGGAAGATAAAAAGCCTTTTAAAATTTCACAAAATGTGGACTCATTTATTATGGAATCAGAATATTTCAAGGTGCCTTCCACCCTAGAGATCCTAGGAAATAGAACATTAAAATGGAGGTGACATCTATGTTTATATCGAGTGATAGGTACAAAGATAGCTACTAATTCAAAAATACTTTATATGGTTCCTCCTTAACACTGAGAATGACAGATGACAAATATAAACCCTTAGGGTTTTATATATAAAGTCACATCTGTTCATTCACGTTGACTCTGATATGAAAAGAGACAAATTGGATAAAAATAGTCAGGTATGAGAACCCAGTGAAGTGCTCCCAGAATGCTGTTAAACACATAGTCAACTGGAAACCAATTGACCCTGTATTCTGGGGTCAATTATTCAGAAAAGTCTGATGTACTTTTTAAATTGCTAATAAATGGTGCTGGGAAAATTGGCTAGCCATAAGTAGAAAGCTGA
>NW_022316233.1:0-3312 GCF_002776525.5 Piliocolobus tephrosceles
GCCAGAAATCAAGCTGAATCCATGTGTAATGCAGAGGTCATCACTGCATGCCAGACCTGTGCTTCTTAGAGAAAGTTGACCTATTTGTCGCATGGTTTAGAAGGCCCCAGACCATTCCGGGCATGACAACTGCATTGGTCTTTGACCCACTTCCTGAGGTATTGATCATATCTCACCTTTAGCGTAATAGTCAGCTGACTCCAGCCACACCATGTGTCCCTTGAAGATCATTCATGTAACCTTTAGGGTTTTGAGGCCACTTGCATTTTAATCACGTTGTAGCTTTTATCATTATATGTGTCAGCATGGCAAACTGATTTTACTTCCTTTTTTTCTCTGGGTCCACACATGTTGGCTAGGTAATTTGTTGAATGAATGTGACTTTTCCATCAGCACCCACAAATCTTTTCTTGACTGCCGCCAAGATGAAGAGGATGTCACTGAGGCCTGTAGGCATCCATTTTCAAACTTTGAGATTTCTCACTGACCGTTCCTGGACAAGATGTGTCTTTCATTCACTTAACTGCCACCCCAGGCAAATCTGGTTTTTACATTCTCTGAATGACAGTCCAGCCCAAAGAGGGGTTGTGGTGCTCAACTGAGTTATAGTGAACTTTCATATAGAGGTTTTTTTGAGTCTATATCATCTCACTCTACTAGAAAAAAAAAAAGAAATGACTAGAAGACAGTATGGGTGACTAGACTAGAAAAAATGACTACTTAAAGTTATAGGTACTGGAACAGGACACAAAAATTCTGTGGATGTAGAGGGAGGACAGAAACCCAAAATCTACAAGTGAACAAATCAGACCCCAGAAACTACAGAAATTTAGGGTCATTTGTGGGGAAAAGAGAGGTCAGCCTGTTACTGTGTTATTATAGATAGAAGTAAGTTTAAGAGACTCCATTTGGCTCTGTATTTGAGATGCTGTTAATCTGTAACCCTACCCCCAATCTTGTCTTTGCTAGAAACATTGCTGTGCTAATTAAAGTTGAAAGGATTTTGGGCTGTAAGGAATGTGCTTTGTTAGGCAAATGTTTAAAGCCTGCTTGTGGTTGAAGGTCAGTACCATTCCCTTAAATCTCAGTAAAAGAAAAACATCTGTCTCCTGCCCGTCCCTGGGAAAATGCAACAGCTCCGTGTACCTGTATGCCTTACTGCTGATTTACTCCCTTATCTTTTTGGCAATAAATACTGAGGGAACTCAGAGACTGGTGCCAGTGTGGGTCCTCTGGAAGCACAGCACTGGTCCCCTGGGACCCTGCTTTTCTTTCTCTATACTTTGTCTCTGTGTCTTTATTTCTTTTCTCAAGTCTCTCGTTCCACCTAGCGAGAAGCACCCACAGGTGTGGAGGGGCAGGCCACCCCTTCATCATTAATAACTTCTTGTCTTTCTGAACTATCCCTAGTGAGCCCCAGATAAGAGTTTGGGAATCCTGTTGGGCCAGGAGGAGGAGGAGTAGTAGTTAGACCAAATGGTAGAACAGGACCGGTGGGTTCAGCTTCTCCTGGGAATTCCATCTCTCTGTGATGCAGGCGTGGAATCCCAGTGAACATCCTGCACTCTCAGTGTCCAGCTGTCTGAGGCCACAGTTGTTTCTGATGATCGATGACAACTGCTTTTTCCTGAGGAGACTTATCACCCCATGGTTGAGGTAAGCTGGATTCTATAGAGCATTGATTCCATTTTCTCATTCCTCAGTGAGCGGTTGTTCTTTATTTTGTTTTTCAGTTAAAGATGAAATTCAGTTTGTCAATATTTGTGTGAAAAGATATATACGTCTAGCAACTAGACCCTTAGAGGTGGCCCTCAGCGGAAATTTTTGCCTGTTTCTTTTCTCACTTTTATTCAATTATTGGCACAGAGAGATGCCCTGATATGTGGTCTCTCAGGAGTAATTAGAACATTGTGCTTCTAGAGAAGCTGGTGGGACAGGGCAGGGCTTCAAGTGAGGATCCAAGCTTCTGTCCAAATCTGCCAGTCTATCTGTGTGTGGGAGGTGGATTCAGGAAAGACCCTAGAGCTTTGGAAAAGATCGTTAATAGAAAACAAAATCCCTGTAAATGAGAGTACTAGGGCACATATTCATCAGTCACCTTGAGTCAGATGCTCAGGACTGAGCCTGAGTGGGAGAGCACAGAGCAGTGCATGCCTGGGAAAGCCTCTGATCATGTGTGAATGGTGCGGTTCTGCCACAAGGAGAAGCCCTGTATCTGACAGAACATGATGCTTCTGGGCGTGTGAGATTCAGTGCCCTTCCTCAGCGGAGAAGCACTGAGTGAATAATTGTTTTAGATCAAGCATATAGAAGTCAACGTCATTTTGAATTTCTTAAAGACAGAAGCAGAAACCATTTTTACACCCTTTCAAATTGAGTAAGAGTGTCAGAAACTTCAGTAAGAAAGTCACAGGAGGAGTCTCTGGGGTCTTACTCATCATCAGAAACCACAAAAATCCGGATACAACCAGTAAGAATTCACCTTTAAAAACTTGATTTTTTCACCATACAGATGTATCTTTCATTTGACCTTCATTTTATTGCAGGTTATAATTAGCACATTAGTTTTTACCTTTATGATAGAAACATCACATTCCTAAACTCAAAGCATTAATGATGCCAACCCAACTGTAGTTTGTATTGCCAATTAACTTTTTGCTATGGCCTGAATTTGTGTCTACTTGTAAAAACTTATTTGTAAAGATTTAATCCCTAATATGCTAGTTTTTTGGAGCTTTTTGGAGCGACTCACTCAGGAGGGCTTCATCTTCATACATGTAATTAACACTCTGTAATAGAAGTTGAAGGGAGCATGTGCCATGTGAGCACACAGCAAGAAGCACCATCTATGAGAAACAGGTCCCTCACCAGACAATGAATTTGCTGGTGTTTTGATGTTGAACGTTCCAGGCTCCAGAACAGTGACCAAACATTTCTGTTATTCATACATTACCCAGTCTAGTGTATTTTCTTTTAGCAGCCTGAACAAAGGCACTTTCTTATACACTGTGGTTTATTTTTCTATTTATAGTTCCACTGAGTTATTCATATATTCATAAATCAACGTGTCTCATAGAGTGGAATAGCCATTCGATTTTTTCAGAGTTTTCTCAGCTGTTCTTATTTGTGTTTTCATCTATAGGAGTTTTGCAATAAAATGCTTGCTTCCAATACGGGTTGGTATCTTTATCGGGACAAAATTAAATTTATAAATTACTTCTAAAAATTGATGATTGAGTAATATTGAGATATTCTACCTCAGAACGTGATGTGGTTTTCCATTTGTTTATGCTGATTTTCTTATATTTCAAG
>NW_022316234.1:0-1953 GCF_002776525.5 Piliocolobus tephrosceles
GCCTGTGTCAAAATATCTCATGTAACCCATGAATATATATATCTACTACGTACCCATAAAAATTAAAAATTTTTTAAAAAGATGTTACTGAACTGGTTATGTATTTTTCGTTTAAAATTTATATTTTTATATATCAGCATATTTTATTTTATTTTTATTTTTATTTTTATTGTTTTTTTTTTGAGACCGAGTCTCACTCTGTCACCCAGGCTGGAGTGCAGTGGTGCAATCTTGGCTCACTGCAAGCTCTACCTCCTCGGTTCACGCCATTCTCCTCCTCAGCCTCCCAAGTAGCTGGGACTACAGGCGCCTGCCACTACGCCTGGCTAATTTTTTGTATTTTTAGTAGAGATGGGGTTTCACCGTGTTAGCCAGGATGGTCTCGATCTCCTGACCTTGTGATCCGCCTGACTTGGCCTCCCAAACTGCTGGGATTACAGGCGTGAGCCACCGCGCTCGGCCTCCCGCCTTGTTTTTTCATCCTCACAAAGATGACTTATTTTATCCACTCTTACCCCACTACCTGTGTAATGATTTCTAAATGGTGATGCTGAGCTAGTAAAAATTTCTTCAAGAAATTAGGTAAATATATAGATTTCCGGGTCATATGAGACAGTTTGAGTTGAGGCTCACAAGTCCGATTTTAAATAAAACAAACAAACACAAGTAATTTTAATAAAGAGTTGGACTAATGAAGCCATGTTCAGGGAACAAATGTAAACATATTGGGACACATTCTACTGTATATGAATTTCTTGCCACCAACATCCTGGAATATAACTCTAGTCATGGCTCCGGCTCCTTTGGTAGCTTCTGACATCCTAAGTGAGGAGACAGCCTCTCAACTCTCAATAGAGAGACTTGCTTTTCGTTATTATAATGATTTATAAACTAAATAATTTTGCTTTGTTTTTCCCTTTCCTCCCTATGTCATTCTTACCACAGATATTCAAAAGGGTTAGTAGAGTGACAAGATTATATTTTAAGTGAACCTTGTTTTAAGGTAGAAGTGCTCAATATTAAAAGACAAACAGGCCAGGCACGGTGGCTCACACCTGTAATCCCAGCATTTTGGGAGGCCAAGGGGGGCGGATCATGAGGTCAGGAGATCGAGACCATCCTGGCTAACACGGTGAAACCCAGTCTCTACTAAAAAGTAAAAATACAAAAAAAATTAGCCGGGCATGGTGGCAGGTGCCTGTAGTCCTAGCTACTCGGGAGGCTGAGGCAGGAGAATGGCTTGAACTTGGGAGGCGGAGCCAAGATCGCGCCACTGCACTCCAGCCTGGGTTACAGAGCGAGTCTCCATCTCGGAAAAAAAAAAAAAAAAAAAAAAAAGGCAAACGAACAAAATACAAACATAAAATATGAAGTAAACGTTAGGCTGAAATCCGAAGCCAAATAAAGCACATGATAAATGATTCAGTGAAATTACCCAGCACAAATACATTTTAAATTCTCTTTCAGAAGAAACTCACTGAATTCAACAATTAGAAATTAATTTGGGAGACAGTCACCTGAAGTTAAAAGAAAATTATTCAGCATAATAGCAATTTAAGAACTAGTTTGCCCCTCCCTCTAGAAGCACAGCACTCTAACAGAAGTATAAATGATGTAGCAGATAGCATTTGAGTCCAGTTACCAAGGTCCATATGCTATATGATATTTAAACAGCTGGACCTGCTGTTTCTATATTAAATGATTTATTTTTAACAGGTTTATGATTTATAGTAGTGCTACTGATTTAATGAGTCATAAGTTAGTTTTTATCTGGCGAGATTCCCCCTCCCATGCAAGCAGGTATCAACTATTTAAAAAATGTTAATCATCATATAATGTTTGGTTTTCAAACACAGATTGTAATAGAAAGTCAGCCAAGCATCTCTACTTATCACTAGGACTCCACCTGCAGTCTGTAGTTGTTTTTTCCTCCAAATTGACACCTAACATTAT
>NW_022316235.1:0-1952 GCF_002776525.5 Piliocolobus tephrosceles
ATAATGTTAGGTGTCAATTTGGAGGAAAAAACAACTACAGACTGCAGGTGGAGTCCTAGTGATAAGTAGAGATGCTTGGCTGACTTTCTATTACAATCTGTGTTTGAAAACCAAACATTATATGATGATTAACATTTTTTAAATAGTTGATACCTGCTTGCATGGGAGGGGGAATCTCGCCAGATAAAAACTAACTTATGACTCATTAAATCAGTAGCACTACTATAAATCATAAACCTGTTAAAAATAAATTATTTAATATAGAAACAGCAGGTCCAGCTGTTTAAATATCATATAGCATATGGACCTTGGTAACTGGATTCAAATGCTATCTGCTACATCATTTATACTTCTGTTAGAGTGCTGTGCTTCTAGAGGGAGGGGCAAACTAGTTCTTAAATTGCTATTATGCTGAATAATTTTCTTTTAACTTCAGGTGACTGTCTCCCAAATTAATTTCTAATTGTTGAATTCAGTGAGTTTCTTCTGAAAGAGAATTTAAAATGTATTTGTGCTGGGTAATTTCACTGAATCATTTATCATGTGCTTTATTTGGCTTCGGATTTCAGCCTAACGTTTACTTCATATTTTATGTTTGTATTTTGTTCGTTTGCCTTTTTTTTTTTTTTTTTTTTTTTCCGAGATGGAGACTCGCTCTGTAACCCAGGCTGGAGTGCAGTGGCGCGATCTTGGCTCCGCCTCCCAAGTTCAAGCCATTCTCCTGCCTCAGCCTCCCGAGTAGCTAGGACTACAGGCACCTGCCACCATGCCCGGCTAATTTTTTTTGTATTTTTACTTTTTAGTAGAGACTGGGTTTCACCGTGTTAGCCAGGATGGTCTCGATCTCCTGACCTCATGATCCACCCCCCTTGGCCTCCCAAAATGCTGGGATTACAGGTGTGAGCCACCGTGCCTGGCCTGTTTGTCTTTTAATATTGAGCACTTCTACCTTAAAACAAGGTTCACTTAAAATATAATCTTGTCACTCTACTAACCCTTTTGAATATCTGTGGTAAGAATGACATAGGGAGGAAAGGGAAAAACAAAGCAAAATTATTTAGTTTATAAATCATTATAATAACGAAAAGCAAGTCTCTCTATTGAGAGTTGAGAGGCTGTCTCCTCACTTAGGATGTCAGAAGCTACCAAAGGAGCCGGAGCCATGACTAGAGTTATATTCCAGGATGTTGGTGGCAAGAAATTCATATACAGTAGAATGTGTCCCAATATGTTTACATTTGTTCCCTGAACATGGCTTCATTAGTCCAACTCTTTATTAAAATTACTTGTGTTTGTTTGTTTTATTTAAAATCGGACTTGTGAGCCTCAACTCAAACTGTCTCATATGACCCGGAAATCTATATATTTACCTAATTTCTTGAAGAAATTTTTACTAGCTCAGCATCACCATTTAGAAATCATTACACAGGTAGTGGGGTAAGAGTGGATAAAATAAGTCATCTTTGTGAGGATGAAAAAACAAGGCGGGAGGCCGAGCGCGGTGGCTCACGCCTGTAATCCCAGCAGTTTGGGAGGCCAAGTCAGGCGGATCACAAGGTCAGGAGATCGAGACCATCCTGGCTAACACGGTGAAACCCCATCTCTACTAAAAATACAAAAAATTAGCCAGGCGTAGTGGCAGGCGCCTGTAGTCCCAGCTACTTGGGAGGCTGAGGAGGAGAATGGCGTGAACCGAGGAGGTAGAGCTTGCAGTGAGCCAAGATTGCACCACTGCACTCCAGCCTGGGTGACAGAGTGAGACTCGGTCTCAAAAAAAAAACAATAAAAATAAAAATAAAAATAAAATAAAATATGCTGATATATAAAAATATAAATTTTAAACGAAAAATACATAACCAGTTCAGTAACATCTTTTTAAAAAATTTTTAATTTTTATGGGTACGTAGTAGATATATATATTCATGGGTTACATGAGATATTTTGACACAGGC
>NW_022316236.1:0-1277 GCF_002776525.5 Piliocolobus tephrosceles
ATTCTGTACTGAAATAGAAAGACAGTTATTATGTATTAAATGAAAAAAAGACTATTATGCATTGCATGCCTGTGTCAAAATATCTCATGTAACCCATAAATATATATATCTAATATGTACCCATAAAAATTAAAATTTTTTTAAAAAGATGTTACTGAACTGGTTATGTAGTTTTGGTTAAAAATTTATATTTTTATATATCAGCATATTTTATTTTATTTTTATTGTTATTGTTATAGTTTTGAGACCGAGTCTCACTTTGTCACTCAGGCTGGAGTGCAGTGGTACAATCTTGGCTCACTGCAAGCTCTACCTCCCAGGTTCATGCCATTCTCCTGCCTTAGCCTCCTGAGTAGCTGGGACTATAGGCGCCCGCCACCACGCCCGGCTAATTTTTTGTATTTTTAGTAGAGATGGGGTTTCACTGTGTTAGCCAGGAGTGTCTCCATCTCCTGACCTTGTGATCCACCTGACTCGGCCTCCCAAAGTGCTGGGATTACAGGTGTGAGCCACCGCGCCCGGCCTCCCCCCTTGTGTTTTCATCCTCACAAAGATGACTTATTTTATCCACTCTTACCCCACTACCTGTGTAATGCTTTCTAAATGGCGATGCTGAGCTAGAAAAAAATTTCCTCAAGAAATAAGATAAATATATAGATTTCCAGGTCATATGAGGCAGTTTGAGTTGAGGCTCACAAGTCTGAATTTAAATAAAACAAACAAACACAAGTAATTTTAATGAAGAGTTGGACTAATGAAGCCATTTTCAGGGAACAAATGTAAACATATTGGGAAACATTCTACTGTATATGAATTTCTTGCCACCAACATCCTGGAATATAACTCTAGTCATTGCTCTGGCTCCTTTGGTAGCTTCTGACATCCTAAGTGAGGATACAGCCTCTCAACTCTCAATAGAGAGACTTGCTTTTTGTTATTATAATGATTTATAAACTAAATAATTTTGCTTTGTTTTTCCCTTTCCTCCCTATGTCATTCTTACCATAGATATTCAAAAGGGTTAGTAGAGTGACAAGATTATATTTTAAGTGAATCTTGTTTTAAGGTAGAAGTGCTCAATATTAAAAGACAAACAGGCCGGGCACGGTGGCTCACACCTATAATCCCAGCACTTGAAGAGGCCGAGGGGGGCGGGTCATGAGGTCAGGAGATCGAGACCATCCTGGCTAACACGGTGAAACCCAGTCTCTACTAAAAAGTAAAAATACAAAAAAAAATTAGCCGGGCATGGTGGCAGGTGCCTGTAGTCCCAGCTG
>NW_022316237.1:0-1234 GCF_002776525.5 Piliocolobus tephrosceles
ACTATTATGCATTGCATGCCTGTGTCAAAATATCTCATGTAACCCATAAATATATATATATATCTAATATGTACCCATAAAAATTAAAATTTTTTAAAAAAGATGTTACTGAACTGGTTATGTAGTTTTGGTTAAAAATTTATATTTTTATATATCAGCATGTTTTATTTTATTGTTATTGTTATTGTTATTGTTATAGTTTTGAGACCGAGTCTCACTCTGTCACTCAGGCTGGAGTGCAGTGGTACAATCTTGGCTCACTGCAAGCTCTACCTCCCGGGTTCATGCCATTCTCCTGCCTTAGCCTCCTGAGTAGCTGGGACTACAGGCGCCCGCCACCACGCCCGGCTAAGTTTTTGTATTTTTAGTAGAGATGGGGTTTCACTGTGTTAGCCAGGAGTGTCTCCATCTCCTGACCTTGTGATCCACCTGACTCGGCCTCCCAAAGTGCTGGGATTACAGGTGTGAGCCACCGCGCCCGGCCTCCCCCCTTGTTTTTTCATCCTCACAAAGATGACTTATTTTATCCACTCTTACCCCACTACCTGTGTAATGCTTTCTAAATGGCGATGCTGAGCTAGTAAAAATTTCTTCAAGAAATTAGATAAATATATAGATTTCCAGGTCATATGAGGCAGTTTGAGTTGAGGCTCACAAGTCTGAATTTAAATAAAACAAACAAACACAAGTAATTTTAATGAAGAGTTGGACTAATGAAGCCATGTTCAGGGAACAAATGTAAACATATTGGGAAACATTCTACTGTATATGAATTTCTTGCCACCAACATCCTGGAATATAACTCTAGTCATTGCTCTGGCTCCTTTGGTAGCTTCTGACATCCTAAGTGAGGATACAGCCTCTCAATTCTCAATAGAGAGACTTGCTTTTTGTTATTATAATGATTTATAAACTAAATAATTTTGCTTTGTTTTTCCCTTTCCTCCCTATGTCATTCTTACCATAGATATTCAAAAGGGTTAGTAGAGTGACAAGATTATATTTTAAGTGAATCTTGTTTTAAGGTAGAAGTGCTCAATATTAAAAGACAAACAGGCCGGGCGCGGTGGCTCACACCTATAATCCCAGCACTTGAAGAGGCCGAGGGGAGCGGGTCATGAGGTCAGGAGATTGAACCATCCTGGCTAACACGGTGAAACCCAGTCTCTACTAAAAAGTAAAAATACAAAAAAAATTAGCCGGGCATGGTGGCAGGTGCCTGTAGTCCCAGCTG
>NW_022316238.1:0-1277 GCF_002776525.5 Piliocolobus tephrosceles
CAGCTGGGACTACAGGCACCTGCCACCATGCCCGGCTAATTTTTTTTTGTATTTTTACTTTTTAGTAGAGACTGGGTTTCACCGTGTTAGCCAGGATGGTCTCGATCTCCTGACCTCATGACCCGCCCCCCTCGGCCTCTTCAAGTGCTGGGATTATAGGTGTGAGCCACCGTGCCCGGCCTGTTTGTCTTTTAATATTGAGCACTTCTACCTTAAAACAAGATTCACTTAAAATATAATCTTGTCACTCTACTAACCCTTTTGAATATCTATGGTAAGAATGACATAGGGAGGAAAGGGAAAAACAAAGCAAAATTATTTAGTTTATAAATCATTATAATAACAAAAAGCAAGTCTCTCTATTGAGAGTTGAGAGGCTGTATCCTCACTTAGGATGTCAGAAGCTACCAAAGGAGCCAGAGCAATGACTAGAGTTATATTCCAGGATGTTGGTGGCAAGAAATTCATATACAGTAGAATGTTTCCCAATATGTTTACATTTGTTCCCTGAAAATGGCTTCATTAGTCCAACTCTTCATTAAAATTACTTGTGTTTGTTTGTTTTATTTAAATTCAGACTTGTGAGCCTCAACTCAAACTGCCTCATATGACCTGGAAATCTATATATTTATCTTATTTCTTGAGGAAATTTTTTTCTAGCTCAGCATCGCCATTTAGAAAGCATTACACAGGTAGTGGGGTAAGAGTGGATAAAATAAGTCATCTTTGTGAGGATGAAAACACAAGGGGGGAGGCCGGGCGCGGTGGCTCACACCTGTAATCCCAGCACTTTGGGAGGCCGAGTCAGGTGGATCACAAGGTCAGGAGATGGAGACACTCCTGGCTAACACAGTGAAACCCCATCTCTACTAAAAATACAAAAAATTAGCCGGGCGTGGTGGCGGGCGCCTATAGTCCCAGCTACTCAGGAGGCTAAGGCAGGAGAATGGCATGAACCTGGGAGGTAGAGCTTGCAGTGAGCCAAGATTGTACCACTGCACTCCAGCCTGAGTGACAAAGTGAGACTCGGTCTCAAAACTATAACAATAACAATAAAAATAAAATAAAATATGCTGATATATAAAAATATAAATTTTTAACCAAAACTACATAACCAGTTCAGTAACATCTTTTTAAAAAAATTTTAATTTTTATGGGTACATATTAGATATATATATTTATGGGTTACATGAGATATTTTGACACAGGCATGCAATGCATAATAGTCTTTTTTTCATTTAATACATAATAACTGTCTTTCTATTTCAGTACAGAAT
>NW_022316239.1:0-1234 GCF_002776525.5 Piliocolobus tephrosceles
CAGCTGGGACTACAGGCACCTGCCACCATGCCCGGCTAATTTTTTTTGTATTTTTACTTTTTAGTAGAGACTGGGTTTCACCGTGTTAGCCAGGATGGTTCAATCTCCTGACCTCATGACCCGCTCCCCTCGGCCTCTTCAAGTGCTGGGATTATAGGTGTGAGCCACCGCGCCCGGCCTGTTTGTCTTTTAATATTGAGCACTTCTACCTTAAAACAAGATTCACTTAAAATATAATCTTGTCACTCTACTAACCCTTTTGAATATCTATGGTAAGAATGACATAGGGAGGAAAGGGAAAAACAAAGCAAAATTATTTAGTTTATAAATCATTATAATAACAAAAAGCAAGTCTCTCTATTGAGAATTGAGAGGCTGTATCCTCACTTAGGATGTCAGAAGCTACCAAAGGAGCCAGAGCAATGACTAGAGTTATATTCCAGGATGTTGGTGGCAAGAAATTCATATACAGTAGAATGTTTCCCAATATGTTTACATTTGTTCCCTGAACATGGCTTCATTAGTCCAACTCTTCATTAAAATTACTTGTGTTTGTTTGTTTTATTTAAATTCAGACTTGTGAGCCTCAACTCAAACTGCCTCATATGACCTGGAAATCTATATATTTATCTAATTTCTTGAAGAAATTTTTACTAGCTCAGCATCGCCATTTAGAAAGCATTACACAGGTAGTGGGGTAAGAGTGGATAAAATAAGTCATCTTTGTGAGGATGAAAAAACAAGGGGGGAGGCCGGGCGCGGTGGCTCACACCTGTAATCCCAGCACTTTGGGAGGCCGAGTCAGGTGGATCACAAGGTCAGGAGATGGAGACACTCCTGGCTAACACAGTGAAACCCCATCTCTACTAAAAATACAAAAACTTAGCCGGGCGTGGTGGCGGGCGCCTGTAGTCCCAGCTACTCAGGAGGCTAAGGCAGGAGAATGGCATGAACCCGGGAGGTAGAGCTTGCAGTGAGCCAAGATTGTACCACTGCACTCCAGCCTGAGTGACAGAGTGAGACTCGGTCTCAAAACTATAACAATAACAATAACAATAACAATAAAATAAAACATGCTGATATATAAAAATATAAATTTTTAACCAAAACTACATAACCAGTTCAGTAACATCTTTTTTAAAAAATTTTAATTTTTATGGGTACATATTAGATATATATATATATTTATGGGTTACATGAGATATTTTGACACAGGCATGCAATGCATAATAGT
>NW_022316240.1:0-1000 GCF_002776525.5 Piliocolobus tephrosceles
AAGATGTTTGGACTTCTGATGTCACTTCTTCTTTTCCAGAATTGATAAATTTTTAAATTATTCTTAGTCACTCTTCCACATCCAATGGGAACTTGGGAAAGAGGATAGAGAAACAGATGTACTCAGCTACCATCTGGTTTTGCCATTACAAGAAATTTCCATTCTTCACTTAATGTTCTAAACCAGTGATTCTCAACCCTGGTTGCAACTTGGAGAGTTTTTTTAAAAAAATACCAGCCCTTGAGCCTCAGTCACAAAGATGATGATTTATTTAGTCTAGAATAAAACTGAGGGATCAGTAGTTGTGAAAAGCTCCAAAACTGATTGTAATGTAGAGTTAAGTCTGAGAAAGACTCTTCTAAACAAGTATATGACCATGCTTAAATTACGGAGTTAATTCTCAGACTTCCACATCTGTAATAATACTCAGAGGAGATTCTAGGGTGCTATAACTACCCAAAACACTGATTAACTAGGAATCTGATTGTTGCTTCTGATTTAGATGTCTCCAGGGGGACAGGGACCTGAGGTTTTCTTCAGGGTTTCTGAATACTTTTGTTTCTTTCTGTTTCCATTTTTGCCTGCTGTGAAGAACCCTCACCCTCACTTACCAATGGCACTAAAGATAATCTGTTACAGCTTCAAAATCTTCAATGTTGTGAACCAGGAAGTTATCCATCAAAATTCAATTAAAATGGACCTGTAATATGCATGTTATATGTTATCCCCATTGTGTCCCAGAAGTTCTCAAATACAGCTGGTTCTTCTCAGACTCACTTCAATCATTCTGGGGATCTTTATTTTTCAAAGATTGCCAAATAATTTTCAAAGAATAATTATAAGTAAAAGAATAGTGACATTGGCCGGGCATGGTGGCCTCTGCCTGTAATCCCAGCACTTTGGGAGGCTGAAGCAGGCAGATCACGAGGTCAGGAGATAGAGACTCTCCTGGCCAACATGGTGAAACCCCATCTCTACTGAAAACACAAAAATTAGCTGG
>NW_022316241.1:0-1000 GCF_002776525.5 Piliocolobus tephrosceles
CCAGCTAATTTTTGTGTTTTCAGTAGAGATGGGGTTTCACCATGTTGGCCAGGAGAGTCTCTATCTCCTGACCTCGTGATCTGCCTGCTTCAGCCTCCCAAAGTGCTGGGATTACAGGCAGAGGCCACCATGCCCGGCCAATGTCACTATTCTTTTACTTATAATTATTCTTTGAAAATTATTTGGCAATCTTTGAAAAATAAAGATCCCCAGAATGATTGAAGTGAGTCTGAGAAGAACCAGCTGTATTTGAGAACTTCTGGGACACAATGGGGATAACATATAACATGCATATTACAGGTCCATTTTAATTGAATTTTGATGGATAACTTCCTGGTTCACAACATTGAAGATTTTGAAGCTGTAACAGATTATCTTTAGTGCCATTGGTAAGTGAGGGTGAGGGTTCTTCACAGCAGGCAAAAATGGAAACAGAAAGAAACAAAAGTATTCAGAAACCCTGAAGAAAACCTCAGGTCCCTGTCCCCCTGGAGACATCTAAATCAGAAGCAACAATCAGATTCCTAGTTAATCAGTGTTTTGGGTAGTTATAGCACCCTAGAATCTCCTCTGAGTATTATTACAGATGTGGAAGTCTGAGAATTAACTCCGTAATTTAAGCATGGTCATATACTTGTTTAGAAGAGTCTTTCTCAGACTTAACTCTACATTACAATCAGTTTTGGAGCTTTTCACAACTACTGATCCCTCAGTTTTATTCTAGACTAAATAAATCATCATCTTTGTGACTGAGGCTCAAGGGCTGGTATTTTTTTAAAAAAACTCTCCAAGTTGCAACCAGGGTTGAGAATCACTGGTTTAGAACATTAAGTGAAGAATGGAAATTTCTTGTAATGGCAAAACCAGATGGTAGCTGAGTACATCTGTTTCTCTATCCTCTTTCCCAAGTTCCCATTGGATGTGGAAGAGTGACTAAGAATAATTTAAAAATTTATCAATTCTGGAAAAGAAGAAGTGACATCAGAAGTCCAAACATCTT
>NW_022316242.1:0-1190 GCF_002776525.5 Piliocolobus tephrosceles
AAGATGTTTGGACTTCTGATGTCACTTCTTCTTTTCCAGAATTGATATATTTTTGAATTATTGTTATTCACTTTTCCACATTCAATGGGAACTTGGGAAAGAGGATGGAGAAATAGATGTACTCAGCTACCATCTGGTTTTGCCATTACAAGAAATTTCCATTCTTCACTTAATGTTCTAAACCAGTGATTCTCAACCCTGGTTGTAACTTGGAGAGTTTTTAAAAAAATACCAGCCCTTCAGCCCCAGTCACAAAGATGATGATTTATTTAGTCTAGAATATAATTGAGGGATCAGTAGTTTTTAAAAGCTCCAAAACTGATTGTAATGTAGAGTTAAGTCTGAGAATGACTCTTCTAAACAAGTATATGGCCATGCTTAAATCACGGAGTTAATTCTCAGACTTCCACATCTGTAATAATACTCAGAGGAGATTCTAGGGCACTATAACTACCCAAAACACTGATTAAGTAGGAATCTGATTGTTGCTTCTGATTTAGATGTCCTCCAGGGGGACAGGGACCTGAGGTTTTCTTCAGGGTTTCTGAATATTTTGTTTCTTTCTGTTTCCATTTTTGCTTGCTATGAAAAACGCTCACCCTCACTTACCAATGGCACTAAAGATAATCTATTACAGCTTCAAAATCTTCAATGCTGTGAACCAGGAAGTTATCCATCAAAATTCAGTTAGAACGGACCTGTAATATGCATGTTATATGTTATCCCCATTGTGTCCCAGAAGTTCTCAAATACAGATGGTTCTTCTTCTCAGATTCACTTCAATCATTCTGGGGATCTTTATTTTTCAAAGATTGCCAAACACTTTTCAAAGAATAATTATAAGTAAAAAGATAGTGACATTGGCCAGGCATGGTGGCTTCCGCCTGTAATCCCAGCACTTTGGGAGGCTGAAGCGGGCAGATCACGAGGTCAGGAGATGGAGACCCTCCTGGCCAACATGGTGAAACCCCATCTCTACTGAAAACACAAAAATTAGCTGGGCGTGGTGGCCCGCGCCTGTGGTCCCAGCTACTTGGGTGGCTGAGACAGGAGAATCACTTGGACCTGGGAAGTGGAGGTTTCAGTGAGCCGAGATCACACCGCTGCACTCTAGCCTGGCAACAGAGCAAGACTCCATCTAAAAAAAACAAAAACAAAAAGAATAGTGACATTTACGGATATAATTTTCA
>NW_022316243.1:0-2192 GCF_002776525.5 Piliocolobus tephrosceles
TTTGTTTTTGAGATGGAGTCTTGCTCTGTCACCCAGGCTGGAGTGCAGTGGCACAATCTCGGCTCACTGCAACCTCCGCCTCCTGGGTTCAAGCAATTCTTCTGCTTCAGCCTCCCGAGTACCTGTGACTACAGGCACGCACCACCATGCCTGGCTAATTCTTTTAATTTTTCTTTCTTTTTTTTTTTTTTTTTAGTAGAGACAGGGTTTTGCCATGTTGGACACTCCTGGCTTCAAGTGATCCACCCGCCTCAGCCTCCCAAAGTGCTGGGATTACAGGTGCGTACTAGTCCACGCCTGGCCCTGAGACAGGGTCTGACTCTCATCACCCAGGCTGGAGTGCAGTGGTCCAATCTCAGCTCACTGCAACCTCTCCCTCTGGGGCTCAAGCTATCCTCCCACCTCAGCCTTCCAATTACTAGGACTACAGGCACACACTACAACGCCCAGCTAATTTTTGTATTTTTTGTAGAAATGGTTTCACAGCCGGGCGTGGTAGCTCACGCCTGTAATCCTAGCACTTTTGGAGGCCGAGGCGGGCGGATCACGAGGTCAGGAGATCGAGACCATCCTGGCTAACACGGTGAAACCTCGTCTCTACTAAAACTACAAAAAATTAGCCGGGCATGGTGGCGGGCGCCTGTAGTCCCAGCTACTCAGGAGGCTGAGGCAGGAGAATGGCATGAACCCGGGAGGCGGAGCTTGCAGTGAGCCGAGTTCGTGCCACTGCACTCCAGCCTGGGCGACAGAGCGAGACTGTCTCAAAAAAAGAAACGGTTTTACCATATTGCCCAGGCTGGTCTCTAACTCTTGAGCTCCAGCCCACCTCGGCCTCCCAAAGTGCTAGGATTACAGATGTGAGCCATCATACCCGGCCTTTCCTCAGTTCATTATGTAAAAAAACTGCATTTGACTGGTTAAATTCTCAGGACCCTCAGTTCTTTCAGGATGGACTAAATTGCTGGTATCATTGCTTATGAAAGTGTGTTGGCCAGGCGCGGTGGCTCATGCCTGTAACCCCAGCACTTTGGGAGGTTGAGGATGGCAGATCACCTGAGGTCAGGAGTTCAAGACCAGCCTGGACAACATGGTGAGACCCCCATCTCTACTAAAAACACAAAAATTAGCCAGGTGTTTTTATGGCTAATACCTGTAATCCCAGCTACTTGGGAGGCTGAGACACGAGAATCACTTGAAACCAAGAGGCAGAGGTTGCAGTGAGCTGAGATCACACCACTACGCTCCAGCCTGGGTGACGGAATGAGACTGTGTCTTAAATATTAATACATAAATAATAAAAAGTGAACTTTCCTAATAACTCAGGACCTACCCATCTAGGAATAAACCATCCTAGCCATGAGAGAACAGACAAAACCTGGAACCAGAGACTCATTTTCTTCTAAAGTGCTTTCTCCAGAAGATTTTTAAAAATAAAAAGGAGGGAAATGTGAAAGGAAAATAGCTTGGGTCCCCAAAATCACTAAGCTAAAGGGAAAAGTCAAACTGGGAACTGCTTAGAGCAAACCTGCCTCCCTTTCTATTCAAAGTCACCCCTCTGCTCACTGAGATATATGCATATCTGATTGCTGCCTTTGGAGAGGCTAATCAGAAACAAAAGAATACAACCATTTGTCTCTTATTTACCTATGACCTGAAAGCACCCCCCCTGCTTGGAGATGTCCCGCCTTTCCAGACTGAACCAATGTTCATCTGACATATGTTCATTGATGTCTCATTTCTCCTAAAATGTATAAAACCAAACTGCTCTGACCACCTTGGGCACATGTTTTCAGGACTTCCAGAGGCTGTGTCACGGGCTCACATCCTCAGTCTTGGCAAAATAAAACTTTCTAAATTAACTGAGACTTGCCTCAAATTTTCAGGGTTCACATGTCCAACCTGGACTCGCCACAGCCATTAGACAACCAATGGTGTCAACAGTGAAGAGCTATCCAAAGTTAAGGGTACAGTGATGAAAGAAAAGCAAAAAAAAAGAAAAAAAGAAAAAAACAACAAACACTTTAGCCCATAGTGAGGGAAAAGGGAAACCAGAAGAAAAGGAAGAATAGGAAGCTTATGTAACCTTTTATCTTCTATCAATACTTTTTTATTTTTTTTTATTTTTTATTTTTATTATACTTTAAGTTCTAGGGTACATGTGCATAACGTGCAGGTTTGTTACATATGTATAC
>NW_022316244.1:0-1190 GCF_002776525.5 Piliocolobus tephrosceles
TGAAAATTATATCCGTAAATGTCACTATTCTTTTTGTTTTTGTTTTTTTTAGATGGAGTCTTGCTCTGTTGCCAGGCTAGAGTGCAGCGGTGTGATCTCGGCTCACTGAAACCTCCACTTCCCAGGTCCAAGTGATTCTCCTGTCTCAGCCACCCAAGTAGCTGGGACCACAGGCGCGGGCCACCACGCCCAGCTAATTTTTGTGTTTTCAGTAGAGATGGGGTTTCACCATGTTGGCCAGGAGGGTCTCCATCTCCTGACCTCGTGATCTGCCCGCTTCAGCCTCCCAAAGTGCTGGGATTACAGGCGGAAGCCACCATGCCTGGCCAATGTCACTATCTTTTTACTTATAATTATTCTTTGAAAAGTGTTTGGCAATCTTTGAAAAATAAAGATCCCCAGAATGATTGAAGTGAATCTGAGAAGAAGAACCATCTGTATTTGAGAACTTCTGGGACACAATGGGGATAACATATAACATGCATATTACAGGTCCGTTCTAACTGAATTTTGATGGATAACTTCCTGGTTCACAGCATTGAAGATTTTGAAGCTGTAATAGATTATCTTTAGTGCCATTGGTAAGTGAGGGTGAGCGTTTTTCATAGCAAGCAAAAATGGAAACAGAAAGAAACAAAATATTCAGAAACCCTGAAGAAAACCTCAGGTCCCTGTCCCCCTGGAGGACATCTAAATCAGAAGCAACAATCAGATTCCTACTTAATCAGTGTTTTGGGTAGTTATAGTGCCCTAGAATCTCCTCTGAGTATTATTACAGATGTGGAAGTCTGAGAATTAACTCCGTGATTTAAGCATGGCCATATACTTGTTTAGAAGAGTCATTCTCAGACTTAACTCTACATTACAATCAGTTTTGGAGCTTTTAAAAACTACTGATCCCTCAATTATATTCTAGACTAAATAAATCATCATCTTTGTGACTGGGGCTGAAGGGCTGGTATTTTTTTAAAAACTCTCCAAGTTACAACCAGGGTTGAGAATCACTGGTTTAGAACATTAAGTGAAGAATGGAAATTTCTTGTAATGGCAAAACCAGATGGTAGCTGAGTACATCTATTTCTCCATCCTCTTTCCCAAGTTCCCATTGAATGTGGAAAAGTGAATAACAATAATTCAAAAATATATCAATTCTGGAAAAGAAGAAGTGACATCAGAAGTCCAAACATCTT
>NW_022316245.1:0-1363 GCF_002776525.5 Piliocolobus tephrosceles
TAGAATAAACAAGATACAATGTTTGATAGCACAATGGGGTGACTACAGTCAACAGTAATTTATTGTGCATTTAAAAATAACTAGAAGAGTATAATTGGAATGTTTGTAACAGAAAGAAATGATAAATGTTTGAGGTGCTAGATACTCCATTTATCCTGATGTGATTATAATGCATTGTATGCCTGTATCAAAATATCTCATATACCCCATAAATATGTACTCTATGTACCCATAAAAATAAAAAATAAAATTTAAAAGCAGCTATTACTTTTTACCTTTTATGAGATGCATAAGCTTTTTAACTAGAGTAACAAGAAATTACCCAAACATGCATAAATGGAAATTATTAATATTTCTTTGACAAAAATATGGGATTGCTTTTATTTAAGGGACATTGTTAGTATGAATGCTTCAAAAACAGAGTCAATAAGCATCCGACATTAAATCCAAATAGGTGTACTCTATACACCTGCCTACATGTCTGCGTGAGCATGGGTGCTCCCCAAATGCCTGTAATTTGTAAAAGCCATTTAAGATTTACTTCCATTTTCCCTTCCCCACTCAGAGTTCTTCCATTTCTCCCGACCGAATCAAGGAGAAATCTCCCAGGAAGGCGAAACCTCTTGACCACCAAGTCCTTGAAGTAGGTTTACCCACTGCCACAGTTTTAATGGGAGTGTCCCAGTTTTAGCACTTAATAATCTCATGCTCCAGAAGCTCCACCAGTCTTCTGCAAACTGGGATGGTGGTTTCCTCTACCTGGGAGTCTGGCACCCCAGCCAGGACCTACAGGATTACATCTACTGACTGCACTCAGTTTTACTTCAGTGCAGGTGGTGTTTCTTTCCCTTGGTAGAGTTCTTTTACTAACACCACTGTGAGTCTTGTCAGATGTGATTAAACTATGGGCAACACAAATGGAATGAAAAGAAGGAGGTGGAATTTTTTTTTTTTTTTTTTTTTTTTAACCTAAGATAACTGAGAGTTAAGACTTGAGATGAACAGGAGGGTTAAAGAAGGGTATGCGTGCCTCTGGGTGCTTTGCTATCCATGTGCTCACACACAGGAAGGAGTGTGTGTAATGTACTGGGGAAGAGACTGTGGGAAGCCCGACCTGGGCAGGAGCCCCTGGAAAGTGGGGGAGGAGAAGGCAAAATTGAGGCACACAGTTCCCCATCATGGCCTCCAGAGGGCGCCATCAGCCCGCAGTGGTTCTTTGCCTTTTGAGGCGGGCAGAAGGAAGTCGATCCACCTGGAGGGTAAGGAAAGCTGCAACCCACTGCCTTTGGGGCTGGGGCATGCAAGAAGGAGGTGTTCTCGCAGTGCTTGAATGTTCTCCTTGTTAACCCCAGCAGGGATAAGC
>NW_022316246.1:0-1363 GCF_002776525.5 Piliocolobus tephrosceles
GCTTATCCCTGCTGGGGTTAACAAGGAGAACATTCAAGCACTGCGAGAACACCTCCTTCTTGCATGCCCCAGCCCCAAAGGCAGTGGGTTGCAGCTTTCCTTACCCTCCAGGTGGATCGACTTCCTTCTGCCCGCCTCAAAAGGCAAAGAACCACTGCGGGCTGATGGCGCCCTCTGGAGGCCATGATGGGGAACTGTGTGCCTCAATTTTGCCTTCTCCTCCCCCACTTTCCAGGGGCTCCTGCCCAGGTCGGGCTTCCCACAGTCTCTTCCCCAGTACATTACACACACTCCTTCCTGTGTGTGAGCACATGGATAGCAAAGCACCCAGAGGCACGCATACCCTTCTTTAACCCTCCTGTTCATCTCAAGTCTTAACTCTCAGTTATCTTAGGTTAAAAAAAAAAAAAAAAAAAAAAAATTCCACCTCCTTCTTTTCATTCCATTTGTGTTGCCCATAGTTTAATCACATCTGACAAGACTCACAGTGGTGTTAGTAAAAGAACTCTACCAAGGGAAAGAAACACCACCTGCACTGAAGTAAAACTGAGTGCAGTCAGTAGATGTAATCCTGTAGGTCCTGGCTGGGGTGCCAGACTCCCAGGTAGAGGAAACCACCATCCCAGTTTGCAGAAGACTGGTGGAGCTTCTGGAGCATGAGATTATTAAGTGCTAAAACTGGGACACTCCCATTAAAACTGTGGCAGTGGGTAAACCTACTTCAAGGACTTGGTGGTCAAGAGGTTTCGCCTTCCTGGGAGATTTCTCCTTGATTCGGTCGGGAGAAATGGAAGAACTCTGAGTGGGGAAGGGAAAATGGAAGTAAATCTTAAATGGCTTTTACAAATTACAGGCATTTGGGGAGCACCCATGCTCACGCAGACATGTAGGCAGGTGTATAGAGTACACCTATTTGGATTTAATGTCGGATGCTTATTGACTCTGTTTTTGAAGCATTCATACTAACAATGTCCCTTAAATAAAAGCAATCCCATATTTTTGTCAAAGAAATATTAATAATTTCCATTTATGCATGTTTGGGTAATTTCTTGTTACTCTAGTTAAAAAGCTTATGCATCTCATAAAAGGTAAAAAGTAATAGCTGCTTTTAAATTTTATTTTTTATTTTTATGGGTACATAGAGTACATATTTATGGGGTATATGAGATATTTTGATACAGGCATACAATGCATTATAATCACATCAGGATAAATGGAGTATCTAGCACCTCAAACATTTATCATTTCTTTCTGTTACAAACATTCCAATTATACTCTTCTAGTTATTTTTAAATGCACAATAAATTACTGTTGACTGTAGTCACCCCATTGTGCTATCAAACATTGTATCTTGTTTATTCTA
>NW_022316247.1:0-1594 GCF_002776525.5 Piliocolobus tephrosceles
GCAAATAACTTAATGTGACCAGCAAAATATTCCAAGCCAAGGCTGTCTGAGCTGCTCAGTGGCCATGTCTTTTTCATGTATTCATCTAGGCAGTAAGTAGTTATTGAGCACTGGCCGTGTGTCAGGAATGTACTAACCATAGGGATAAATTGGTGAACATGATGTATTGCATCAACCTTGGTTTTGGAACATGGTTCTGTTTTGTTTAACTATGCTGAACTTGTATAAAGGGAATTGATTAACGTTCAACTCAAAACTAAGTGGGAATACTCCTTTCTGGAAGGGAAATTGATATGGCTTAGATATCATCAAACCTACGCATGGTGAGAATCATACCATCAGAACCACATAGTGAAGCCCTAGATGCTGGTGTTAGTGCTAGTGTTTGTGCAGCATGTTGCCGGATTAGAATCTGAATAAGAGTGCAGAAAAAAAAAAAAAAAAAAAAAAGAGTGCAGAGATCAGAAGGATCAATGGTGAACCTTCCCTCATATTTCCTCCCAGTGTCATCAAGGAAAATCAGTTGGCTATTAATGGAACACTGAAGACGAGCTTCTGCCTTAAAACAAACCAAAATTTAACTGGCACTGTCCCTAATGAACAGAACTTCATATTATCTTTTCTAAAAGTTAAAAATCTCAATGAACAAAGACATTCTCTCTTTCTCTCTCTCTTTTTTTTTGGAGATGGAATCTCACTCTGTTACCCAGGCTGGAGTGCAGTGGCGTGATCTCGGCTTACTGCAACCTCTGCCTCCCAGGTTCAAGTGATTCTCCTGCCTCAGCCTCCTGAGTAACTGGGATTACAAACATGTGCCACCACGCCCAGCTAATTTTTGTATTTTTAGTAGAGACAGGGTTTTGCCATGTTGGCTAGGCTGGTCTAGAACCCCTGACCTCAGGTGATCCACCTTGGCCTCCCAAAGTGCTAGGATTACAGGCATGAGCCACCATGCCCAGCCAGACAAACACATTTTCAATGCTATATTACCTTTAGTTCTTCTTATCAAAATGATATGATCCTCCCCCTGTGTAAGCAGTATATCCTGATCTATTTTCAGATTTATATTTTATATTGTTTGCTGTCATACATCTTGTTTACAAAATATGCATTCAAATATCTTTTAAAAAGTGTGTTTACTTACGAGGAAAAGAGCCTCCCTTCCCTGTAGATCCTAAAACAATTTCTGGAAAGGGGATGTAGGCAGAGGGAAACTGGAGTTTACACATGTATATGATAGAGAAAATGTGAAACTGGGTGTGATAGTTCCTGACTTCAGCTGGTGGTCAACTCCTTCATTTCTAAATGTAGCTCTTATGTATTTTACAACAGTAAAAGCCATATTTCAAAATTTCTGAGTCTGTAGGTTTTGGTCATTTTTGTCACAAGTTGGACTTCAGGACTCTGATCATGTGCCTATGGACACTGTAGGGTTAGAGGTATTGGTAGGAAAATCAGGGATATTGGCACATGCTCGTTATTCCTTGAAGTTTTTGAGAAAGGGATAGTCTAAGAGGCAAGTTTAGGTGAAAAGTGACATGCCTGGATGCAGAAAGGGAAGACAGTCAAATTTTGCTAATACAGACTCTTCCTG
>NW_022316248.1:0-1594 GCF_002776525.5 Piliocolobus tephrosceles
CAGGAAGAGTCTGTATTAGCAAAATTTGACTGTCTTCCCTTTCTGCATCCAGGCATGTCACTTTTCACCTAAACTTGCCTCTTAGACTATCCCTTTCTCAAAAACTTCAAGGAATAACGAGCATGTGCCAATATCCCTGATTTTCCTACCAATACCTCTAACCCTACAGTGTCCATAGGCACATGATCAGAGTCCTGAAGTCCAACTTGTGACAAAAATGACCAAAACCTACAGACTCAGAAATTTTGAAATATGGCTTTTACTGTTGTAAAATACATAAGAGCTACATTTAGAAATGAAGGAGTTGACCACCAGCTGAAGTCAGGAACTATCACACCCAGTTTCACATTTTCTCTATCATATACATGTGTAAACTCCAGTTTCCCTCTGCCTACATCCCCTTTCCAGAAATTGTTTTAGGATCTACAGGGAAGGGAGGCTCTTTTCCTCGTAAGTAAACACACTTTTTAAAAGATATTTGAATGCATATTTTGTAAACAAGATGTATGACAGCAAACAATATAAAATATAAATCTGAAAATAGATCAGGATATACTGCTTACACAGGGGGAGGATCATATCATTTTGATAAGAAGAACTAAAGGTAATATAGCATTGAAAATGTGTTTGTCTGGCTGGGCATGGTGGCTCATGCCTGTAATCCTAGCACTTTGGGAGGCCAAGGTGGATCACCTGAGGTCAGGGGTTCTAGACCAGCCTAGCCAACATGGCAAAACCCTGTCTCTACTAAAAATACAAAAATTAGCTGGGCGTGGTGGCACATGTTTGTAATCCCAGTTACTCAGGAGGCTGAGGCAGGAGAATCACTTGAACCTGGGAGGCAGAGGTTGCAGTAAGCCGAGATCACGCCACTGCACTCCAGCCTGGGTAACAGAGTGAGATTCCATCTCCAAAAAAAAAGAGAGAGAGAAAGAGAGAATGTCTTTGTTCATTGAGATTTTTAACTTTTAGAAAAGATAATATGAAGTTCTGTTCATTAGGGACAGTGCCAGTTAAATTTTGGTTTGTTTTAAGGCAGAAGCTCGTCTTCAGTGTTCCATTAATAGCCAACTGATTTTCCTTGATGACACTGGGAGGAAATATGAGGGAAGGTTCACCATTGATCCTTCTGATCTCTGCACTCTTTTTTTTTTTTTTTTTTTTTTCTGCACTCTTATTCAGATTCTAATCCGGCAACATGCTGCACAAACACTAGCACTAACACCAGCATCTAGGGCTTCACTATGTGGTTCTGATGGTATGATTCTCACCATGCGTAGGTTTGATGATATCTAAGCCATATCAACTTCCCTTCCAGAAAAGAGTATTCCCACTTAGTTTTGAGTTGAACGTTAATCAATTCCCTTTATACAAGTTCAGCATAGTTAAACAAAACAGAACCATGTTCCAAAACCAAGGTTGATGCAATACATCATGTTCACCAATTTATCCCTATGGTTAGTACATTCCTGACACACGGCCAGTGCTCAATAACTACTTACTGCCTAGATGAATACATGAAAAAGACATGGCCACTGAGCAGCTCAGACAGCCTTGGCTTGGAATATTTTGCTGGTCACATTAAGTTATTTGC
>NW_022316249.1:0-701 GCF_002776525.5 Piliocolobus tephrosceles
GCAAATAACTTAATGTGACCAGCAAAATATTCCAAGCCAAGGCTGTCCGAGCTGCTCAGTGGCCATGTCTTTTTCATGTATTCATCTAAGCAGTAAGTGGTTATTGAGCACTGGCCGTGTGTCAGGGAATGTACTAACCATAGGGATAAATTGGTGAACATGATGTATTGCATCAACCTTGGTTTTGGAACATGGGTCTGTTTTGTTCAACTATGCTGAACTTGTATAAAGGGAATTGATTAACGTTCAACTCAAAACTAAGTGGGAGTTCTCCTTTCTGGAAGGGAAGTTGATATGGCTTAGATATTGTCAAACCTACGCATGGTGAGAATCATACCATCAGAAACACATAGTGAAGCCCCAGATGCTGGTGTTAGTGCTAGTGTTTGTGCAGCATGTTGCCAGATTAGAATCTGAATAAGAGTGCAGAAAAAAAAAAAAAAAAAAAAAAAAAACTGCAGAGATCAGAAGGATCAGTGGTGAACCCTCCCTCATATTTCCTCCCAGTGTCATCGAGGAAAATCAGTTGGCTATTAATGGAACACTGAAGAAGAGCTTCTGCCTTAAAACAAACCAAAATTTAACTGGCACTGTCCCTAATGAACAGAACTTCATATTATCTTTTCTAAAAGTTAAAAATCTCAATGAACAAGACATTCTCTCTTTCTCTCTCTCTTTTTTTTTTTTTTTTTTTTTTTTTG
>NW_022316249.1:801-1798 GCF_002776525.5 Piliocolobus tephrosceles
TTTTTTTTTTTTTTTTTTTTTTTGGAGATGGAGTCTCACTCTGTCATCCAGGCTGGAGTGCAGTGGCATGATCTCGGCTTACTGCAACCTCTGCCTCCCAGGTTCAAGTGATTCTCCTGCCTCAGCCTCCTGAGTAACTGAGATTACAAACATGTGCCACCACGCCCGGCTAATTTTTGTATTTTTAGTAGAGACAGGGTTTTATCATGTTGGCTAGGCTGGTCTAGAACCCCTGACCTCAGGTGATCCACCTTGGCCTCCCAAAGTGCTAGGATTACAGGCATGAGCCACCATGCCCAGCCAGACAAACACATTTTCAATGCTATATTACCTTTAGTTCTTCTTATCAAAATGATATGATCCCCCCCATATAAACAGTATATCCTGATCTATTTTCAGATTTATATTTTATATTGTTTGCTGTCATTCATCTTGTTTTCAAAATATGTATTCAAATATCTTTTTAAAAGTATGTTTACTTACAAGGAAAAGAGCCTCCCTTCCCTGTAGATCCTAAAACAATTTCTGGAAAGGTGGTGTAGGCAGAGGGAAACTGGAGTTTACCATGTATATGATAGAGAAAATGTGAAACTGGGTGTGATAGTTTCTGACTTCAGCTGGTGGTCAACTTCATTTCTAAATGTAGCTCTTATGTATTTTACAACAGTAAAAGCCATATTTCAAAATTTCTGAGTCTGTAGGTTTTGGTCATTTTGTCACAAGTTGGACTTCAGGACTCTCATCATGTGCCTATGGACACTGTAGGGTTAGAGGTATTGGTAGGAAAATCAGGGATATTGGCACATGCTGGTTATTCCCTGAAGTTTTTGAGAAAGGGATAGTCTAAGAGGCAAGTTTAGGTGAAAAGTGGCATGCCTGGATGCAGGAAGGGAAGACAGTCAAATTTTGCTAATACAGACTCTTCCTGCCCATAACCTAGAATCTAAATTGATTTAAAAGCCATAATTTGGAGATTCTCAAGCTTGCAAATCCCAAT
>NW_022316250.1:0-997 GCF_002776525.5 Piliocolobus tephrosceles
ATTGGGATTTGCAAGCTTGAGAATCTCCAAATTATGGCTTTTAAATCAATTTAGATTCTAGGTTATGGGCAGGAAGAGTCTGTATTAGCAAAATTTGACTGTCTTCCCTTCCTGCATCCAGGCATGCCACTTTTCACCTAAACTTGCCTCTTAGACTATCCCTTTCTCAAAAACTTCAGGGAATAACCAGCATGTGCCAATATCCCTGATTTTCCTACCAATACCTCTAACCCTACAGTGTCCATAGGCACATGATGAGAGTCCTGAAGTCCAACTTGTGACAAAATGACCAAAACCTACAGACTCAGAAATTTTGAAATATGGCTTTTACTGTTGTAAAATACATAAGAGCTACATTTAGAAATGAAGTTGACCACCAGCTGAAGTCAGAAACTATCACACCCAGTTTCACATTTTCTCTATCATATACATGGTAAACTCCAGTTTCCCTCTGCCTACACCACCTTTCCAGAAATTGTTTTAGGATCTACAGGGAAGGGAGGCTCTTTTCCTTGTAAGTAAACATACTTTTAAAAAGATATTTGAATACATATTTTGAAAACAAGATGAATGACAGCAAACAATATAAAATATAAATCTGAAAATAGATCAGGATATACTGTTTATATGGGGGGGATCATATCATTTTGATAAGAAGAACTAAAGGTAATATAGCATTGAAAATGTGTTTGTCTGGCTGGGCATGGTGGCTCATGCCTGTAATCCTAGCACTTTGGGAGGCCAAGGTGGATCACCTGAGGTCAGGGGTTCTAGACCAGCCTAGCCAACATGATAAAACCCTGTCTCTACTAAAAATACAAAAATTAGCCGGGCGTGGTGGCACATGTTTGTAATCTCAGTTACTCAGGAGGCTGAGGCAGGAGAATCACTTGAACCTGGGAGGCAGAGGTTGCAGTAAGCCGAGATCATGCCACTGCACTCCAGCCTGGATGACAGAGTGAGACTCCATCTCCAAAAAAAAAAAAAAAAAAAAAAA
>NW_022316250.1:1097-1798 GCF_002776525.5 Piliocolobus tephrosceles
CAAAAAAAAAAAAAAAAAAAAAAAAAGAGAGAGAGAAAGAGAGAATGTCTTGTTCATTGAGATTTTTAACTTTTAGAAAAGATAATATGAAGTTCTGTTCATTAGGGACAGTGCCAGTTAAATTTTGGTTTGTTTTAAGGCAGAAGCTCTTCTTCAGTGTTCCATTAATAGCCAACTGATTTTCCTCGATGACACTGGGAGGAAATATGAGGGAGGGTTCACCACTGATCCTTCTGATCTCTGCAGTTTTTTTTTTTTTTTTTTTTTTTTTTCTGCACTCTTATTCAGATTCTAATCTGGCAACATGCTGCACAAACACTAGCACTAACACCAGCATCTGGGGCTTCACTATGTGTTTCTGATGGTATGATTCTCACCATGCGTAGGTTTGACAATATCTAAGCCATATCAACTTCCCTTCCAGAAAGGAGAACTCCCACTTAGTTTTGAGTTGAACGTTAATCAATTCCCTTTATACAAGTTCAGCATAGTTGAACAAAACAGACCCATGTTCCAAAACCAAGGTTGATGCAATACATCATGTTCACCAATTTATCCCTATGGTTAGTACATTCCCTGACACACGGCCAGTGCTCAATAACCACTTACTGCTTAGATGAATACATGAAAAAGACATGGCCACTGAGCAGCTCGGACAGCCTTGGCTTGGAATATTTTGCTGGTCACATTAAGTTATTTGC
>NW_022316251.1:0-2220 GCF_002776525.5 Piliocolobus tephrosceles
TTTTGGTATTTTCCTCTAAATTCTCACAACACTTAATGATTGATATAGTCACACTGCTGAATTGTTGCCAACCTTCTAGGTATAAAAAGATATTATCATCTTAGCTTGATTATAGTTTTGTCATTTTTTCTCTTTTGAATTATATATATATATAATATACGTATAGTATATATATATTTTTTTCATCCCGATCATCATTATAATAGCACATATTACATAGTAGTTTGGCATTTATTTTCTTGTTGGTTTCTAACACTGGACTGTCTACTCCTTGAATACCCAAGCTTATTCATTCGTATCTCTTTTAGGAGCAGGAAGATTTGGAGCAGAAAGATTGTAAGTTTCTTTTTGGACATAATATTAAAGAGTTGTCTTAAGATATTTAAAAGAAAATACCAAGTATGCCTCTGAGATTATGCTTCTGAAATCAAAGAGGAGAATTAGCATAGGGGTCCTATGGGAGATAAAAAATAATCATTGGCTTCAAGGACAGTGAAGGCATTGAGTTCTCAATAGGCGATATTTGGAATGAGACATAGGGCAGAAGCCAGACAGGAATGGAGTGAGGAGAGTCTTTCAAACAAGGAAGTGGGGATGGCAGGCATTAATAACCTTCATAATAGTTTGGCTGTCAAAAGGAGAGAGAATTTTAGAAGAATATGAGATCCAGGGAAGTTTAGACTTCTTAAAATGTAATATCAGAGAACATTATTTTTTATGGTAATTTTAATGTTTTTTAAAGAAATGTTAAATACTAAGAAGAAAGCAAGCATAATTGATATTACCAAGTTTTTAAAAAGATGATAGTGTATAGGAGCCAAATCACATAGAGACATCCATAGATAAGAGAACACCAAGTTTATTTACTTAACTGAAGAGGAGAAATGAGAAAGAGGATTATTATGGATCAAAATGAGTTAAGAGTTTTGGTAGCAAGAGTTTAAGAAAATGTATGATTAATGGGGTGTGTGTTTGTGTGTGTAAATACCATGAGTCAAGATGTGTATATAGAGAGAACGGAAAAGAGAGAGATCAATATATATATAGAGAAGACAAGAAAGAAGATACCTAGGGTTGTTAGAATGATGTTGTATAGATGAAGTATTGGTAACAGAATAAAAGTGAGCATAGATTTTGAGTTGTAGAATCTTACATTGTATATATCTGTATCCTCTAGTTTCTTGGAAAGTACCTGATAAATAAAAGACACAACAAATGTTGACTACTTTTCTCTTCATTTCTCTATAGATTTTCTTATCATAAGCACTGTTCACACACCGTTGTTTAATGTTACTTTGTTTGAAGAAGCTCTCCTGTAGGGTAATCTATCTATCTATCTATCTATCTACCTACCTACCTACCTACCTACCTAGCTATGTACTTACATACCTACCCACTTACACACATATATATATACATATGTATATATGTATTTATAGGTACATATGTATGTATATTATATATATGCATATATATACATTTTTTAATAAAATGCCAGATAGATCTCTCCCCACAGGAGAGTTTATCTGTTTTATATAACACATGCACATGCACACATGCTTTATATAACATATAGAAATACATTATATGTAACATATACTCATACACATTATATAAAACATGTGTTTCACTAGATATGACTCTCAGAACCCCACATGACCATATTTCTCCTTTAATCTTAATCACCATCTCAAATCTTTCACTCATTTATTAACATGAGACTCATAGCCCAGACACTTTTTTTCCCTATGTACTATGCAAAAGGGAAAGAAGAGGAATAAAAGAAATAAATTAAGAGGGAAAGTCACATTTGATTAAGACTAGATATGAAAGTATAGAAAGGACAAAATTGTACAACATCAACACAAAAAGATAAAGAATAGTGATCATATGTGGAGACAGAAGACAAAAATATTTAGGTAAATAATGATAAAGGTAGCTCATGCTATGATGGAAAAAGAGGAAAGAGGGAACAGAACCCACCACCCCCCATCATTATTAATCCAACAGTTGCAACTCATTTTGGACTTCAAGGGTGAAATAGGCAGCAATAGAAGGATATGACGTAAAATTATTGTACAGAAGTAGCTACTTTGTGGTAGGTATTATTCTTGGTATTTTCAGTAAAAGAAAAAAGAGGAAGAATTTGATAAAAGTGACTACAGAGGTTTCCACATTCACAATACCTAAGATCTTTATTTCCTTTTTAATTTTAACTTC
>NW_022316252.1:0-2220 GCF_002776525.5 Piliocolobus tephrosceles
GAAGTTAAAATTAAAAAGGAAATAAAGATCTTAGGTATTGTGAATGTGGAAACCTCTGTAGTCACTTTTATCAAATTCTTCCTCTTTTTTCTTTTACTGAAAATACCAAGAATAATACCTACCACAAAGTAGCTACTTCTGTACAATAATTTTACGTCATATCCTTCTATTGCTGCCTATTTCACCCTTGAAGTCCAAAATGAGTTGCAACTGTTGGATTAATAATGATGGGGGGTGGTGGGTTCTGTTCCCTCTTTCCTCTTTTTCCATCATAGCATGAGCTACCTTTATCATTATTTACCTAAATATTTTTGTCTTCTGTCTCCACATATGATCACTATTCTTTATCTTTTTGTGTTGATGTTGTACAATTTTGTCCTTTCTATACTTTCATATCTAGTCTTAATCAAATGTGACTTTCCCTCTTAATTTATTTCTTTTATTCCTCTTCTTTCCCTTTTGCATAGTACATAGGGAAAAAAAGTGTCTGGGCTATGAGTCTCATGTTAATAAATGAGTGAAAGATTTGAGATGGTGATTAAGATTAAAGGAGAAATATGGTCATGTGGGGTTCTGAGAGTCATATCTAGTGAAACACATGTTTTATATAATGTGTATGAGTATATGTTACATATAATGTATTTCTATATGTTATATAAAGCATGTGTGCATGTGCATGTGTTATATAAAACAGATAAACTCTCCTGTGGGGAGAGATCTATCTGGCATTTTATTAAAAAATGTATATATATGCATATATATAATATACATACATATGTACCTATAAATACATATATACATATGTATATATATATGTGTGTAAGTGGGTAGGTATGTAAGTACATAGCTAGGTAGGTAGGTAGGTAGGTAGGTAGATAGATAGATAGATAGATAGATTACCCTACAGGAGAGCTTCTTCAAACAAAGTAACATTAAACAACGGTGTGTGAACAGTGCTTATGATAAGAAAATCTATAGAGAAATGAAGAGAAAAGTAGTCAACATTTGTTGTGTCTTTTATTTATCAGGTACTTTCCAAGAAACTAGAGGATACAGATATATACAATGTAAGATTCTACAACTCAAAATCTATGCTCACTTTTATTCTGTTACCAATACTTCATCTATACAACATCATTCTAACAACCCTAGGTATCTTCTTTCTTGTCTTCTCTATATATATATTGATCTCTCTCTTTTCCGTTCTCTCTATATACACATCTTGACTCATGGTATTTACACACACAAACACACACCCCATTAATCATACATTTTCTTAAACTCTTGCTACCAAAACTCTTAACTCATTTTGATCCATAATAATCCTCTTTCTCATTTCTCCTCTTCAGTTAAGTAAATAAACTTGGTGTTCTCTTATCTATGGATGTCTCTATGTGATTTGGCTCCTATACACTATCATCTTTTTAAAAACTTGGTAATATCAATTATGCTTGCTTTCTTCTTAGTATTTAACATTTCTTTAAAAAACATTAAAATTACCATAAAAAATAATGTTCTCTGATATTACATTTTAAGAAGTCTAAACTTCCCTGGATCTCATATTCTTCTAAAATTCTCTCTCCTTTTGACAGCCAAACTATTATGAAGGTTATTAATGCCTGCCATCCCCACTTCCTTGTTTGAAAGACTCTCCTCACTCCATTCCTGTCTGGCTTCTGCCCTATGTCTCATTCCAAATATCGCCTATTGAGAACTCAATGCCTTCACTGTCCTTGAAGCCAATGATTATTTTTTATCTCCCATAGGACCCCTATGCTAATTCTCCTCTTTGATTTCAGAAGCATAATCTCAGAGGCATACTTGGTATTTTCTTTTAAATATCTTAAGACAACTCTTTAATATTATGTCCAAAAAGAAACTTACAATCTTTCTGCTCCAAATCTTCCTGCTCCTAAAAGAGATACGAATGAATAAGCTTGGGTATTCAAGGAGTAGACAGTCCAGTGTTAGAAACCAACAAGAAAATAAATGCCAAACTACTATGTAATATGTGCTATTATAATGATGATCGGGATGAAAAAAATATATATATACTATACGTATATTATATATATATATAATTCAAAAGAGAAAAAATGACAAAACTATAATCAAGCTAAGATGATAATATCTTTTTATACCTAGAAGGTTGGCAACAATTCAGCAGTGTGACTATATCAATCATTAAGTGTTGTGAGAATTTAGAGGAAAATACCAAAA
>NW_022316253.1:0-4403 GCF_002776525.5 Piliocolobus tephrosceles
AAACCACAATGAGATACCATCTCACACCAGTTAGAATGGCAATCATTAAAAAATCAGGAAACAATAGGTGTTGGAGAGGATGTGGAGAAATAGGAACACTTTTACACTGTTGGTGGGATTGTAAACTAGTTCAACCATTATGGAAAACAGTATGGCGATTCCTCAAGGATCTAGAACTAGATGTACCATATGACCCAGCCATCCCACTACTGGGTATATACCCAAAGGATTATAAATTATGCTACTACAAAGACACATGCACACGTATGTTAATTGCGGCACTATTCACAATAGCAAAGTCTTGGAATCAACCCAAATGTCCATCAGTGACAGACTGGATCAAAAGCGTATTCTTACTATCTGCAACATTGTACCCAAAGATCAACTTCTCCCATTTCCCTTCTTCTCCTTTGTATCCCTAGTCTCTGGTAACCAATATTCTACACTCTACTTCCATGAAATCAATTGTTTTAGATTTCACATATGAATGAGATCATATGGTATTCGTCATAGTTGCCAAAGGCTTATGTCACTTAACGTTCTCCAGGTTCATTCATGTTGCTGCAAATGACAGAATTTTATTCTGTTTTATGGGTACATAGGATTCCATTATTCATATAGTCATATTTTCTTTACCCATTCTTCATTAGGTGGGCATTTAGGTTAATTCCGTACCTTGGCTTTTGTGACCAGCTCTGCAATAAACATGGGCACGCACATGTCTTTGCTACTTATTTATTTTCTTTTGGATAGAAACCCAGTAATGGGATTTCTGGATCATATGGTAATTCTATTTTTTAATTTTTTTTATTTTTAATTTTTTGAAGAAACTACACTGGGTCCCACAATGGTTGTACTAATTTACATTCCCACCAACAGTGTATAAAAGTCCCTTTTCTCCACATCCTCATCAGCATTTGTCACATTTTTTCTTTTTGATAATAGTTATTCTAATGAGAGTTAGGTGATATCTCATTTTAGTTTTTACTTGCATTTCTCCTATGATTATTGGTGATGAACATTTTTTTTTCATATACCTGTTGGCTATTTGTATATCTTCTTTTGAGAAAAGTCAATTTGGGCCCTTGGCCCATTTTTAAATAGGATTTTGTTTTTGTTTTTGTTGTTTGTATGCTATTGAGTTCCTTATATCTTCTAGACATTAGCTCCTTGTCAGATGCATAATTTGAAAATACTTTCTCCCATTCTGTAGGTTGTTTCTTCACTTTATTGTTTCCTTTGCTGTGCAGAAGCTTTTCCTTTTGATACAATCTCATTCGTCTATTTTTGCTTTGGTTGTCTGTTCTTTGAGTCTTACTCAAAAATTCTTCACCCACTCCAGTTTGTGAATAATTTCCTCTGTTTTTAAAAACCATTTTATACTTTTTAGTCTTATGTTTAAGTTGTTGGTCTATTTAAAGTTGATTTTTTATATAACGAGAGATGGGGATCTAATTTAATTTTTCTGCATGTGGATATACAGTTTTCCCAATGTCATTTACTACATTAACAGAATCGAGGTAAAAAATCACAAACTATCACAAGAACAGAAAACCAAACACCGCATGTTCTCACTCATAGGTGGGAACTGAACATTGAGATCATTTGGACTCGGGAAGGGGAACATCACGCACCGGGGCCTATCATGGGGAGGGGGGAGGGGGGAGGGATTGCACTGGGAGTTATACATGATATAAATGATGAATTGATGGGTGCTGACGAGTTGATGGGTGCAGCACACCAACATGGCACAAGTATACACATGTAACAAACCTGCACGTTATGCACATGTACCCTAGAACTTAAAGTATAATAAAAATAAAAATAAAAATAAAATAAAATAATAATGAAGGAAATTGAAGAGGAAACAAATAAATGAAAAGAGACACTCGGTTCACAAATTAGAAAAAGTAATGTTAAAATATCTGTATTACTGAAAACAATCTATAGATTCAATGCAATTTCTATCAAAATGCCAATTACAATTTTCAGAGATAGAAAAAAATTCTAAAATTCATATGGAAAGGAAAAAGACAATGGATAGCAAAAAAAAAAAAAAAAATCTTGAACAATAACAGCAAATCTGGAGGCATCACACTATTTCACTTCAAAATATTCTACAAAGCTGTAGCAACCAGAGCAGGATGTTACTTGCACAAAAACACGCATATAGACTAATGTAACAGAATAGAGAACTCAGAAAGAAATCTATGCATTTACAGCCAAGTGATTTTCAACAAAGACCTCAAGAATGCACACTGAGAAAAGGACAGTCTTTCAAAATTCCATTTAATAAAACAGAATTCAATCAGGGTCATGACTTACATCAACAAAATAGAATTGGAAATGACTCTTTGTTCGATACTGACAAAAACACACACTATATATTTAGTAGAAGTTTAAAAGTTGGTAAAATGTGGTATCTCTAAAAACTTCTCCTATACCACCTTATTTGACGTTGACATACTGTTTAATTTAGGACTGTTGAGATAATATGTAAATTGCTCTCCTTTTGGAATCGAATCATTAGCTCTCCCAGCGTTGCCATAAAGTGAGTTATTTAACCTATTCGTACCTCAGTGTTTTTAGTTGAAATTAACTATAGTAACTTGAAGTTTCCTATAAAACACAAACTAAGAGACAAATTCAAAGCTATGAAAATTTGTCATCAAAAAGTAAAATGGCCCTTGAGTCAGAGAGAAAGTTTAGAATGAAGACACTGAAGTGTCTTGTAATAATACATAGACGACAATTAGAGTTGGGCAGCTTCCAAGAAACAGAAAATCAAATGTTAGAGAGGCTTCTTTTAGAAGTATTCATTGCAGCTTTTGCTGAGAAGATAGAATCTATGGCTGTTAAATTTTGAATATTATTGTTCTGGATGTCTTCAACAAGAGTTTGAGAACTCTTATTGTAATTGTGTTGACTCATTTAGCTCTTTCTTGATGAATACCAAATGTTACATGGTTAAGAGCACAGATTTAAATCCAGATTGGCTGGATTCAAATCCAAGCTCTGGTACTCTGAGATATATGAATTTTGGAAAATAATCTGATGTCTCTGTTTCAGCTATTCCTCATCTGTAAAGATATTGTTACAAGGACAAAATGGGATATTTATCAAGTGCTTTGAAGAGTGTCTGACACATAGCAAGAACTCTACATATGTTTGAAAATAATAACAATAATGATTTGACTTTTAACTTAAAGCCACCTGCAAGGGAAGAATATATGGCTTGTGTAATATAACTTTTCCCCTGAAAGACATGTCACTTTTACAAGGAAAATCAAGACTAGATTTCTAAACCTTTGAGTCTGAGGACCACACTCAGAACTCTGATAAATTTGCCAATGTCATCCATGCCAACGCGAGGTTCTTATGATCGACCTAACTAAGCAGTAATAACAATTCCTGACTTGCCTTCTAAAAGTGAAATTTCAATGATAGATCTGCTGTAGAGACTTGGAAAGCACAAATGAAAGAGCCACACTTTGACTGAGATGAAAGGGTTAGAATTCAACTATAGCTGTCTGACTACCAAGCCTGAGATTTGTCTAAATTTTTTAACATTTTATTATGGTGAATTTCAGACGTATGTAATAGTAGACAGAATAGGATAATGAACTTCCACGCACACATCACCTAACTTCAACAGCTACCAACCCACAGCCAATCATGTCTCATTTTTATTCTTTTTCTTAGTTTCTGCCTTCAGATATTTAAAGGAAAGAAAGTAATAGTTTGTCTGAATTAGAATACAGAAAAAAAATTGTAACTGTGAATTAAATAGAAAGTAAAAATCCTTCTGTGACTTTTTTCAAGGTTTTACTCCTTTCAGACCAATATGGTCAGAGGGCTGCCATAATTCAAATTATGAAAAATTAAACATATAAATTTAACTTTAGACTTATAAACATAAAATATAGAAAAAAATTACCTACAGTATGGATCTCTTGAATGTATTGAATATCTAACAAAATGTGCAAACAAGCATGAACTTAATTTGAAGAGTGGAGTTAAGTTGAACATATTTGCATTATTTTTCTAACTCAGAATATACATAATGAAATGTCAAATAAAATAATACCTCTTCAATTTCTTGAGCAGAACCGACATTAAATTATTTCTTTATGCCTTTGTGGTTTTTATTCTTTAGTCTCCTCCACTTTCAGTTTTTCTGAACACTTCTATATGTATCCCGTTTATATCCCTCTGCCTTTCCTAGTAATATTTATTCTCCCTTCTTAATCATGTCAATTAGACCTGCTTATTCAGCAGAACTCAGTCACAGTGCTGTTTCATCCTGTCAGGAGGTCCTAAAATCCCTATTCTTGTAGCATTTATTAAGTATCCTGATTTTGGTATTTTCCTCTAAATTCTCACAACACTTAATGATTGATATA